>NC_088330.1:24185000-24477500 GCF_036884655.1 Musa acuminata AAA Group | reverse complement strand
AGAATGATTTGGCCATTGTTACTCGACGAAAGAAAGAAAAAGAAAAACTATCCGAAGGTAATCTAATAAAATTTAAGAACAAATAAAGAGAGATAATACCGGAGGCGAAGATAGTGAGCACCAAAAGGAAGGAGACGAGGGAAACTTTTGCCATCCTTCAATCTGAATGATACTTACTTTTTTTGTTGAGTAAATGACCTCAATTAAGTCATGTATATATAGTTACACGGGCCATGAACAATCAATTGAATGAATTATATCCTTGCATTCTTCTTTTGAAAGATATAGTCTTTATTGCATTTGTATGGTTGCAGAGAGCATGAACAATCATTTAAATAGTTTATTTCTTTCCATTCAATAAAAGATACAGTATTATAGCCTATTTTAATTTTTTTACTGATTATACATTATCTACAACCACACTTATTTTTGGCTAATGTGTGGCCCCAAAACCTATTTGGAAAATTAAATTGAGTTAAAATATACTACTTGGTTGATTTAAAAAAATTGAGTTTCCTTCCTATTTGGATATTATCTTGAAAATTATACATTGAGTCAAATTAGGTACTTATTTAAAAAATTTATCAAATTAGGTACTTATTTGCTTTTTTCACTTACTTGGTGATTTTTTTTCTTTTAGAATGTTGATGGTAAAAATTAAATGGAAGTTCTAAAGCATGGATTAAGAATGCTAGTCAAAGGTTTTAAATGGTTCAACATGACAATACTTATTTAACCATAAAATATTTAAGTAATCCTATCATAACTGAATTTTTTTTATTGATCGATAATCATAATCAAAATCTAATTAGATCTATAATATATCTTATTCAATTAAATATAACTTAACACTATTACCACTAGTGTTTCTTTTCATAAGTTCATACAAACAGTTTTGTTACTTATACAATAGGCTTGAGCTTATTTTAGCGGTCAAGAATTAGAGAATAGGTTGATTAATAAATCTAAAACATAAATTTTATATGATAATAAGAGATATAAGAGATACTTCGACTATGAATATAAACTACCAAAGGATCTAAAGTTAAGTTAGAGGATTGGATGTCAAACCGTAGGATAGATCGATGTGCTAAGGAATCCATCGATAAGTTGAAGGATGGATCCATGACTTAAAAAGATTAGATGACATGTCATGGAGGTCTGGTTGATGTATCGAAAATGACTTAAAATAACATTGTCTTCTTAAAATAATGCTTAAACAAGATAAGTTTATAGTGAGAAGTAACCCTTCTTACAAGAGTTCATACAAGAATGCTCAAACAGACAAGTTCAAGTGAGAAATAACCTTTCTTACATGAAGATTCAAAAGATACATGAAAAAAAATTCCAATAAGATAAAAATAAAGACAAAAAATGAGACAAATAAAAAGATAATTATATATTTTGAAGATAGAGAATAAATACTCTAAACTTAACGAAACATATTATTTTCTATAGATATGAACGATGACAAAATATTCATATAGCTAACCGTAAATAATTGTAACTTATAACCATAAATGATTGTTTCTCATGTTAGTAATTTTAAGTTTGAATTATTAGAAATACTTTATAGAGACCCCCTATAATTACACCTTCAAATGCCAGAGACGCCCTGTAGTTCAAAATTTAAAAATAGAAAGTGTATAGAAAAGACATTTTGCCTTTTCCCTTTCTAAGTACCAAAAGAGACATGAAATTTGGTGGAAAGAAAACACCCACTTCTTCTAAATAGAAGAGTTAATTATTTCCTTCACAGAATTGTTTGGCAGTCTTCACAAAAGGTTTCTAGCAAAATACATTTTCCACTGCTCCTCGTTCGACCAACAATGTAAATTTGCTACTGCTAAAAGAATTATAGAATCGGTCTAAAAAAAAAGTTAGAAACAAGAGATTGTCTCTTCTTATAGATATTTGTCCATCATGTAGAAGAGTAAATGTTCTTGAAAGTTACCGAATTAAAGCTATTTAGTAATGAATGCTATGTCACAATTCATGTCTTTGAAAAGTTTTATCACGGAAATGTTGTGGAGTTGACATCGAATCAGAATCCTTTGATCCTTTTTAATAGTGTTTGATAATGTTCATATGTTATACCTCGATTACGCTTGTGATCCTTTTAAGATTGCCTACATAATGATGATCGTATAGAGCCAATTTGAGTCGCTTTTGGAACTCATGCTCTTCCGACCATAACTATTAGATTGGCCAATTTCATATATGTCTGCCAACTTAGAGCTATTCCATCGAATCATGACATTGCTCATTACTGCCAAGTCAAATTCCACTCAATAATCCATGTTGCTTACCTTTCAAGAATAATAAATTATATATATTTTATATACATAAATATAATATTTACTTCGGTATACAATAAAACTTGTACACATCAATAAGTATATATAGTTTAGCATAACAAAAGAATGGTCAGATATTCTATTTGAGTATCTGACATTGCATAATAAAGGAACAAAAAAATAAAATCTTAGAATTTCTGTAAAAAAAAAGGTTTCATCGTCGTGCAAAAGTTGGTGCACAAAAACCCGCGAAACTAAAAAACTGCATATAAGAGAATTACCTAGGGATATCATATATCCCTAAAAATGTATAAATCTGTGAGAGATGATGAAGAAAGTCAATTGTTCTCCTCTCTAGTGGTGATTCACATGACAGGGGCTATGAACATGGTCCTTAAATCACTGACCAAAACTCTTCCTCGTGTGCACCACAAAATCAAAAAGAGGCTTCTCCTTCTTGGTGTCCACACGCCCCAAATAGGGGTTGTAGTATGAGAAGGAGAGGGAGAGAGGAGAATAGGAGGAGGCAACTAAAATAAACCTTTAGCCTATGGGTCTTTGGTTCCCTTCTATTTATAGAGGCCTCCTATCAACTTAACCCTAATGGATCCTACCATATTGGGTACTGGATCTTCATCCAACTACCCAAGCCTATTAGATTAGAGAGTCTCTACCCAATAATCTCTTATTAGCTCTTATTGGATTTTATCCATAGAATCTAATAATTCAAGGGCTTATTGGATATTTAATAAGATAGGGGCTCCAGCGGATATCTCATATCTGAACCACTACCCGTCGCAACGCCTACCATATATGTGTGACCCTCGAGGCCCAATATCAAGCTGGATGTGAGTCATACCTATCAAAACTCCTTTTGGCTCGGTGAATTATTATCTCCATAATAAGTCACTCGATTCATCGACTGCGAATATATTAGGCCACCACGCCATAGTCCCCAAATGATATAGGAGAATCTAATCCTTTGGACCTATATATCCTTAGTTACCATATACCTATAATCCCTCATCCATCTAATATCTTAGAGACCATATATCGAGCATAATGCTGTTAGGCTCATATAGTTTCTATACGAGTATTTCTTTAATCGGATTATCTCGGAGAACTCTTTCTCTCTCAATCCGAATGACCATGGCCAGGGATTTGTTTGAGTAAGAACACATGAGATATTCTTCTCATGACACCGAGAGTGGATGATCCTCTATCGACACTCAATAGCCCTCGTAAGGTTGGCTTCCACTCCCCATGACTAGTTGTGTTAGATATGAAATCTTCATACCTACAAGTCTGGTATCAAAGAGTGGATTACTCATACATGAAATCCTTGGTGTCTCAAGTCATCATCAACCATCCAACATTCCATGAGCGGATTAATCAGTGAACTCATTCTCTAATGAGCACCTATACTATATCCCTAGTATCTCTACATGAGTAGCTATGAGACCAGCTGCATCCAACATATGGATGGGTATATAGCACATTAGTCTGTCCAATTATCTTGAAGTCCCTCTCAAGCAACCTATGACTGGGACTATTTAGGATATGTGTTTAAAGGTGAATCGTTCTTATTATCGTGATGTCATCACTATCTGATTCCCATTGCACAGATCAATGGATATCACAATATATATTCATACAACATGCAATATAAAGTGATAAAATATCAAATAATAATAATAAGCAAAAAAGACTGCATATCAAGTCATACGTACTATCACTCACGTGATTGGCTTGCAGGGCACCTATGACTAGCAATCTCCCACTTGACCTGAAGCCAATCACTTCTATGTCTGATCCCCATTAGACCCCTATGACACTCAAAAATAATTTGAGAGAACGGTTTTGTCAATGGATCTACGATGTTATCTTCGGATGGAATTCTTTCCACTACTACATCTCCTCGGGTCACGATCACTCTGATCAGATGGAACCTCTTTAGAACGTGCTTAGACTTCTTATGAGACCTAGGTTCCTTCGCTTGAGCAATCGCCTCGTTGTTGTTGTAATATAAGGGAATATGCTCCTCGTTGCCCGGCACGACTCCCACATCTGTGATGAACTTCTTCATCTAGACTCTCTCCTTTACTACCTCTACTGCAACAATCTACTCTGCCTCTATGGTCGAGTTAGCAAAAGTATCTTGCTTGGAACTCCTCCAGCATTCTGCTCCTCCATTCAGGGTATACACATATCCCGAATTCAACTTGCTATAGTCGATATCAGATTAGAAACTCAAGTTCATGTAGCCTTCAACCATAAGGCTACTACCTTCATATACTAGTAAAAGATCCTTAGTCCTTCTCAAGTACTTAAGGATATATTTTACTGCTTTCCAGTGCTCTAAGCCTAGATATGCTTGATACCTACTCATGACACTCAAAGCATATGCTATATTTGTTGGTAAATCTTGGAGGCTAGATATGCTTGATACCTACTCATGACACTCAAAGCATATGCTATATTTATTGGTAAATCTTGGAGGTGATATCACATGCGCAGCGGAAGAATACGAAAACAAAAATCCCTTATTTACCAAAAGATGTTCGTCGTCGTATGAAGATTAGTACGAAAAAATCTACAAAACAAACTACGTATAGAATAGATTGTGTTACCTAAGGAGATCGTATATCCCTGTTTTCTTATAGATCTCTAGGAGAGGGTGAAGGAGGTCAAGCATCCTCCTCTCTAGCGGTGATCCACATAGCAAAGTTGCGATCACACTCCTCAGAACTTCAGGACTGCTCTAAGGTGGAGAGGGGGAGGAAAATAGGAGAGACAAGCAAAGACTCTAGCCTATGAACCACTGAATCCCTCATATTTATAGAGGTCCCCTATTAAACCCTAATGGATCCTTCCCTAGTGAGTATTAGATCTGCATCCAATTATCCAAGCCTTTTAGATTAGTGGATCTCTATCTAATAATCTCTCATGGGATCTTATTGGATCTAGTCCATGGGAACCAATAATTCTGGGGCTTATTAGATATCCAATAAGATAGGGGCTCCGGTGGATATCTCATATTCGAATCTCTACTTATTGCAATGTCTACCATATATGTGTGACCCTCTAGGTCCAATATCAAGCTGGTCGTGAGTCATACCTATCAGAACTCCTTCTAACTTAGTGAATTATTATCTCTATAATAATTCACTTGACTCATCGACTACAGACGTACTAGGCCACTGCGCCATAGTCCTTAGTTGATACAGGGGAATCCAATCCATTGGACCTATCTATCCTCAGTTACTGTATACCTATAGTCCCTCATCCATCTAATATTCCAGAGACTGTATATTAGGTATGGTGTTGTTAGACCCATACGGTTTCTTTTCGAGTCTCACTCTAATCGGATTCTCTCGGAGAACTCTTTCTCTCTCAATCCGAATGACCCTAGCTAGGGATTTGTTTGAGCAAGAACACATGGGATATTCCTCTCATGATGTCGAGAGTGGATGATCCTCTATCGACACTCAATAACCCTCGTAAGGTCGACTGCCACTCCCAATGACCAGTTGTACTAGATCTGGGACATCTAAACCTATAAGTCTGGTATCAAAGATTGGAGCGCTCAGACAGGACATCTTGGTGTCTCATGTCTAAGGACTAGAGACACCACTAGGACTACGAAATCGCTGTTTGACAATGAGGCATCATCAACCATCTAGCATTCCGTAAGTAGATCAATCAGTGAACTCATTCTCAAATGAGTACTTATACTGTATCCCTAGTGTCCCCACACGAGCAGCTATAAGGACAATTACATCCATTATATGGACAGGTATACAGTACACCAATCTATCCGGTTATCACGATGTCCCTCTCGAATAACCTATGATTGAGATTATTTAGGATCTATGTTTAAAGGTGAATCGATCTCATTATCGTGATCTCATTACGATTCCCATTGTACAGATCCAAGGACATCAAAATATATACATACATATATGTAATAGTTAATATAAAGTGATAAATGCCAAAATATAATAAGCAAAAAGATTCTGTGTCAAGTCACACGTGCCATCACTCACGTGATTGGCTTGTTGGGCACCTATGATTGGCAATCTCCCACTTGACCTAAAGTCAATCACCTATGTGTCTGATCCCCATCAGACCCCTATGACGCTCAAAGATAATATGAGATAACGACTTTGTCAATGGATCTTCAATGTTATCTTCGGATGGAACTCTTTCCACTACTACATCTCCTCGGGTCATGATCTCTCTAATAAGCTGGAACCTCCTCAGAACACTTCTGATGAGACTCGGGTTCCCTTATTTGAGTAATCGCCCTGTAGTTGTCGTAATATAAGGAATCAACTTCTCACTAGTTGGCTCAACTCCTAGATCTGTGATGAACTTCTTCATCTAGACTCCCTCCTTTGCTGCCTCTACTATAGCAATATACTCCACCTCTATGATCGAGTCACCAGTAGTATCTTGCTTGGAACTGCTCCTCCATTCAAGATATACATATACCCCGAATTCGACTTGCTATCATCGACATCAGACTGAACACTTGAGTCCGTGTAGCCTTTAACCCTAAGGCTACTACCTCCATATATTAGTAAAATATCCTTAGTCTTTCTCAAGTACTTAAGGATACACTTTATTGCTTTCCAGTGCTCCAAGCCTGGATTCGTTTGATACCTGCTCATGACACTCAGAGCATACACTATATCAGGCCTAGTACATAGCATGATATACATGATAGACCCTATCGCTGAGGCATAAGGTATCATATCCATGTTCGCCCTTTCTTCTGGAGTCTTTGGGGACATACTCCTAGAAAGCGATATCCCATATCTCATCAGTATGAGACCTCTCTTGGAATTTTTCATGCTAAACCTTTTGACAATGGTTTTTATGTACCTGGATTGGGACAAGCTAAGCATCCTCTTGGTTTTGTCTCTATAGATCCGAATCCCCAAGATATAGGATGCTTCCCCTAAGTCCTTCATGGAGAAGTGTCTAGATAACCAAGCCTTAACTATGGATAGTATTCCTATGTCATTCTCAATGATCAAGATGTCATCCACATATAACACTAAAAAGGTGATAGCGCTCCCATTTACCTTCCTGTACACACAAGGCGCATCTTCGTTCTTAACGAAGTCATAAGATCTGATTGCCTCATCAAATCTTATTTTCAACTTCGGGAAGTTTGCTTTAGTCCATAAATGGATCTAAGCAACCTGCACACCTTATCTGGGCAGTTCATGGATACAAATCCCTAAGGTTGTATCATATATATCTCCTCCTCGAGGTTCCCATTAAGGAATGCAGATTTTCACATCCATCTGCCAGATCTCACAATCATAGTATGCTGCAATAGACAATAGAATTCAGATAGATTTTAGCATTGCTACAGGTGAGAAGGTTTTGTCATAGTCAACACCTTGCCTTTGACGATACCCCTTAGCCACAAGCCTTGATTTATAGGTCTCTACCTTTCCATCTACTCCGATCTTTTTTTTAAAGATCCACTTGCAACCGATGGGTATAATACCTTCGGGTGCATTAACTAGGTTCCAAACCTTGTTGGAGTACATAGAATCCATCTCAGGATTCATGGTTTCTTGTCACTTCCCGGAGTCTATACTCATAATAGCCTCCTCGTACGTTTGAGGATCAATATCCTCAACATCCTCTCCTCTAATATGTCCCACATATCTCTCAGGAGGATGGGATACTCTGCCATACCTACGTAAAGTTGAAACTTGTGTGTTAGGTACCTGAATAGACTCGGGCTGTAGAGTGGTGCTTGAGCTTGGTTCTCCAACCTCGCTCAACTTTATCATGCTCTCACTATCTCCGTCAAGAATGTATTCCTTCTCAAGGAACACTGCTCTCTTGGCTATAAAGACCTTTTGGTCCTCGGGATGATAGAAATAATACCCATAAGTTTTCATGGGGTATCCCACGAACTTGCACCGCTTTGTCCTCGATTCTAACTTATCGAGGTTGTGTTTTTTAACATGGGTAGGATAGCCTTAAATCTTAACAATCTTAAGATTGAGCTTCTTCCCTTTCCATATCTCATATGGTGTAGACACTATCGACTTAGTTGGAACTCTGTTTAGAAGATAAGCTGTAGTCTGTAGGGTATATCCCCATAATGAGATGGGTAGGTCAATGAAACTCATCATAAACCGTACTATATCTAATAGCATATAATTTCTCCTTTCAAAGATATCATTAAGCTGAGGTATATAAGGAGGTGTCCATTGGGATAATATCCCATGGTTCTTGAGGAACTGAGTAAACTCTTACTTAAATACTCACCTCCTCGATCTAATTGAAGTCTTGAAACTCTTTCGAGTCTGGTTCTCCACTTCATTCTTATACTCTCTGAATTTCTCAAAGGCCTCAGACTTGTACTTCATTAAGTACACATATTCATATTTTGAGAAATCATCGGTAAAGATAATGAAGTAGGAGTAACCACCAATGACATGAGTTGACATGGGTCCACATACATCACTATGTATGAGTTCCAATAACTTAGTGGTTCTCTCTCCAATTCCACTAAATTGAGAGTTGGTCAGTTTTCCACAAAGGCAAGGCTCGCAAGTTGCATATGACTCATAGTCGAGTGGATCTAGATGTCCATCTTTTAGCAACTTTTGAATCCTTCCCTTATGGATGTGATGTAGCCTACAATGCCACAGGTATGCACTGTTCACCACATCTCATTACCTTTTAGATATACTTACATTCATGATATGTGGAGTAGTGTCTAGCATAAACAAACCTTTATGCAATATTCATCTCACCAATCTCCCCTCGGCTTTGCTAGAATCTACAACAAATTGTAGATGTGATAAGTAATGCTGGTATCTAATACAATGCACTATCATAAAAATCTAACAATTGGAGATTGATCATGAATGTACCTGAAGCTTCTCCAAGCTTCTGTTTCACCCTCTCTGCAAGGTACTCTTTGCAGTTTCTTTTCCAATGCCCATCTTTGCTACAATGGAAGCACCGGCCTTTATTCTTTTTCGGGTCTTTCTTAGCAACCTTTGTATTACCTGGTCTGCCCTTGTCCTTGCCCTTCTCAAGGGACTTTTCTGCTTTTCTTTTCTTTCTGGTCTCATTAGTATAGAGAATTGGCTTCTCCATTTTGATAGTGCTCTCTACCCCCCTCAACATATTGAGGAGCTCTAGGAGAGTCACCTCAAGCTTGTTCATATTAAAATTCATTATGAACTGTGAAAAGGAATCTGGTAGGGACTGAAGCACAATGTCCACACATAAGTTATCCTCTAGGACCATTCCTAGACCTGTGAGTTTCTCTATCCACTCAAATCATCTTTAGGATATGGTTTTGAACCGGTGTCCCCTCAGTCATCCTAGCGCGGAAGAGGCTCTTGGATATCTCATATCGTTGAGTCCTTCCTTGTTCCTCAAATAATTTACAGACATGTAGGAGAATGGATCTAGCATCCATCTTTTCTTATTGTCTCTATAACTCAGGAGTCATAGAGCCCAACATGTAGTACTGAGCAAGAGTGGAGTCATCAATATACTTCACGTAACAAGCGATCTCATTCTCACTTGCCCCTTTCTCGGGCATAGGTATCACTATATCAAGGACGTACACGATTTTTTTCTCCATCGTGAGAATAATTCTCAAGTTGTGGAGCCAAACCGTATAATTTGGATCAGTGAGGCGGTTGACATCAAGTATGCCACGTAAGGGATTTGAAACTGACATTTTTATGAAAATAAAGATGTAGCAGAAATGAATAACATGCAGATTTCACAAAAAATAAACAATCAAGATATGGGCTTCTATCTTAATATGCTCCTACTATTTTACTAGCGAGTCACGAGACACCCTCAGCATGTGAAACGGAAGTCTCCGACAAACTTCTAGTGGGGATCATGATCCAATCAGCATCTTATTAGGATCAAGAGCACTAAGAGGGGGGGGGGGGTTGAATTAGTATAGCGGAAAACTATTGTCGGTTCAGAAATGATTTTTGTATGAAGAAATATGTTTTGGACGAAAACTATTTCGGAAAGAACTTTAACTTAAGATCGAAACAGAAGTATAGTTGATGTAAAGTAACGGAGGTAATTTGTAGTTAATATAAAGAGCAGAATGTAAATGCAAACCAAGATTTAGAGTGGTTCGGTCAATCTTGACCTACATCCACTTTTGGCTTCCTCCTCCGACAAGGTCACCGATGTCCACTAGAGGCCTTCCTTCAATAGGCGAAGGCCAACCACCCTTTTACAGCTTTTCTCTTTTTGAGGGGCTTAGGAGACAACCCTTATAAGTTTTCACTTCTCTCTTGAATGATCAAGACTTAGAAATAAAAGAGGGAGAGGAACTCTAGCCTTTTATAACACTTTTAAGCTCTCAAATACTCATAATTAAAGCAAGCTTTTGGTTGTCCTTTCATGCAGAAAGGGTGGGGTTTATATAGGCCCTAATCAGTTTGAATTCAGACCTCAAAAGTGTCTATTCCCGGATTTCCGGGGTCCTAGTGGTACCACCACCATAACTGGGCGGTACTACCGCCTGTCATCTATCACTGAGTGGTACTACCGCTCAGTTTGGGTGGTACTACCACCTGACATCGCTCGGAGACCGAGCTCAGGCGGTACTACCGCCTGATAGGGGTAGTACCACCATTGGCAGTAATAACTGTCTGTAGTACCATCACCTGACATGGGCGATACTGCTGGCCAGAATTCTTGAGAGACCAAGTTTCCTGGGCGGTGCTGCCGCCGGCCAGGAATTCTGGGTCCGAATGGGCTAATCCATTCGGCCCAATTGGGGTGTGCCAAGGGCCCAGATGGCCTCAGATTAAGTTAATGAGATCACCTCCCAATCCAAACTTAATCTACATGCTAACTACGATAATTAAGACATCAATACTAAAGATCGTGTTTCGGTGCGTCAATCACTTCTTCCGGTAAACTTCCGGCGAACATCCGACTAACCCTCGGTGATGCTCCGGCGGACTCCCGGCAAACTCCTGGACTTGCGATGATCATCTTGGCGAGTTCCGACGAGCTTCTTTGGCAAGCTCTTGGACTTCTCGGATTGTTCCCATAGAACCTCCGACGATCGTTTGAACTTCCGACGAACTCGCGGAACCCCAATGTGATCTTTGTCTTGACTCTGGCTCAACACCTGCTACATGTCTTACTGCCATCGTAGTTAATCCTGCACACTTATCTCAACATACGGATTAGATAACCAAATGATAATTGACTTCATCATCAAAATCCGAGATTCAACAATTTCTCCCTTTTTGATGATGATAATCAATTGATGATGGAGTTAACCTTAACTCCCCCTATCTTTATGCCATACTTGAGATAAGTCAATTTTGAATTCAAAGCCTTTGAATTCAAGAGACATATTGATAAGTTAAGTTCATTTAAAATTCAATACCCCCATCATGATTCCTATCATGATGTATCTTTCTGAAAATGATGTCAAGGCTTGAAATCCATTTTCAAGTCTTATATTTCAAATGTGAAAGATAGCAATCATAGCAATTCATCACATGACAAGATATCAATTTGTAAGATTACGATGCAAGCTTTTGATATCTTAATATAATGTAAATATGGCAATCATAGCAATTTATCATGTGGCAAGATATCATCATTGTAAGATATTAATTTATCACATATTAAGATATCAATTTGTAAAATTGTAATGTAAGCTCTAGATATCTTAACATAATGTAAATATTTCAAGTGCATAGCAATTATAGCAATTCTATCATCAATTTATCACATATTTCTCCCCCTTTATCATCAACAAAAAGGAGAACATTTGAAGCATATTCAAGCATAAATGTGGTAAAGATTCATGTCATAAAAAGATTCATATCATTTTTCAACAATAAGTGGTAAGATACCATTCATACAAATTATTTTTCAAGCAATCATGACATGGAGATTACTTTCATTACTTCTTCTTTTTTATTTATCATTAACGTTTTGCATGGAGGAAAGCCATTATGAACTAACTTTGAATGAAGTTAAAAATGATAAGAGATTAAATTATGCTTCATTTTTACAAGAATCAAGATATACATGTAAAATTAAATTCTTGCAAGTGTTCATTAAAAATATCTTCCTCATCAAGAAGGAATTCATTTTCTCAAATCCATTTCTCGATTAAAAATTATTTTTCATGAGGTAAATCCATGAGAGATGTATTTATTAATCAATTCCATATGTCAAAAATCATGGAGCATTGATATGAAACAACTTTGATATGACATAGGCTCATAAAAGCTACATTATGTAAAATTTTAAGTCCGGAAGAGAAAATCATGTATTGTTAGGATCAATAAAGTCCGAAAATGAAGTTTAACAAATTCATACATTCGGACAAAGTTTTTCCATAGCTTTTCAAACATAATCATGAAGGTAAAACATGCTTATCATCATGGAAATCAAGGCATACAATTTTCAACATGTTATATAGTCATGTAAAATTCGTATCATAATATTTTCAACATTGAGTGATTGATTATAGATCAAGAAAGTCCAAAAAATCAATTTAATAAGTTCATACATTCGGACAAATCAACATTCCTAATTCCCTTATAATGAAATCAAATTGTTCTTCACTTAAAGGCTTTGTAAAAATATCAGTTAGTTGATGTTTAGTATCAATGAACTCTATAATAACATCATGATTAGTGACATGATCTCATATAAAGTGATGTCTAATATCAATATGCTTTGTTCTTGAGTGTTGAATGAGATTCTTTGTTAAGCATATTGCAATTGTGTTATCACATTTAATGAAAATATTTTTAAGATGAACTTTATAATCTTCTAAGGTGTTTTTCATCTACACAACTTGTGCATAGTATGCACTAGCTGCAATATACTCAGATTCGGTTGCAAATAGTGGAACCGAGATTTGTTTCTTGGATGACCAAGAAACAAGTGCATATCCCAAAAATTGATATGTTCTTGATGTGCATTTTCTATCTAGTCTACACCTAGTAAAATCTGCATCAACATAGGCAATTAGCTCAAAATTCTCAGATTTTGGATACCATAATCTTAGATTTGTGGTACCTTTAAGATATCTAAGTATTCTTTTAACTGCTTTGAGATTAGATATCTTAGGATTCGATTGAAACCTAGCACAAAGTCCTACACTGAACATGATATCCGGTCTAGTTACAGTGTGGTAAAGTAAACTTCCTATCATACCCCTATAAGTTTTTTTATCAAAGCTTTCTCCACATTCATCAATTTCTAACTTAGTGGAGGTGCTCATAGGAGTGTTGATAGCTTTTGAGCTATCCATATTAAATCTTTTTAGCAAATCTAAAGTGTATTTAGTTTGACTAATAAAGATGGCATTGCTTAGTTGCTTAATTTGTAAGCCTAAAAAGAAGGTTAATTCTACCATCAAACTCATTTCAAATTCAAGGCTTATAGTTTTAGCGAAAGATTCACAAAGAGATTCGTTCGTAGAATCGAAGATAATATCATCAACATAAATCTGAACAATGAGAAAATTATTTTCAAATTTTTTGATAAATAATATATTATCGACCTTGCCTTTAGAGAAATTATTTTCAATAAGAAAAGAACTAAGTCTCTCATACCAAGCCCTTGGGGCTTGTTTTAAACCATAGAAAGCTTTAGTTAATTTAAATACATGATTAGGGAGACTATTATTTTTAAATATGGGAGGTTGTTCAACATAAACTTCTTCGGAAATAAAGCCATTAAGAAAAGCGCTTTTAACATCCATTTGAACCAACTTAAAATTATTACTACTAGCATAGGCAAGGAGCATTTTTATGACTTCTAATCGAGCCACAGGAGCGAAGGTTTCTTCATAATCGATACCTTCTTCTTGGTTGAAACCTTTGGCCACTAATCTAGCCTTGTTTCTAACCACGATACCGGACTCATCTTGCTTGTTTCTAAAGACCTATTTAGTACTAATAACTAAATGGTCATTTGGCCTAGGAACAAGCTTCCACACCTCATTTCTCTCAAATTGATTTAACTCATCTTGCATTGCGATAATCCATGAATTATCTTTCATGGCTTCGTCAATATATTTAGGTTCAATTTGGGAGAGAAAAGCGGTGTTTACACAAAAATTTTAGGAGAAGAACGTGTTTGAACCCCCTTAGATATGTCTCCTATGATTAGCTCCTTAGGATGAGCATCTACATACTTCCAATCCTTGAGTAAGGATGTTTCGGAAGTAGATACATCCAAGTTGATAGTTGGAGAAGGAGTTTCATTTAAATTCAAGGAATCGAAATTAACATCATCATCAAAATCGTTTTTCTTGATTTTGGAAATCTCATTGAAAACAATATGAATGGATTCTTCGATAATTAAAGTTCTTTTATTGAAGATACGAAATGTTTTAGAAATAGAGGAATAACTAAGAAAAATCCCTTCATTGATTTAGCATCAAATTTTCCTAAGGCATCTTTTTCATTCAATATAAAACACTTACACGCAAAAACTTTAAAATATGAAACATTGGGTTTTTTATTATTCCACAACTCATAAGGGGTTTTGGTGAGTAAGGGTCTTACTAGAATTCTATTCATAAAATAGCATGCCATGTTTACGGCTTCGACCCAAAAATATTTGGGTAGACTATGTTCATTCAATATGGTTCTTACCATTTCTTGTAAATTTCTATTCTTTCTTTCTACTACTCCATTTTGTTGAGGATTTCTTGGAGTAGAGAAGTTGTGGTTGTATCCATTAGATTCACAAAATTCTTGAAAATCATGATTTTAAAATTTACCATTGTGATCACTTTGAATTGAAGAAATTATAGAACCCTTTTCATTTTAAACAAGTTTACAAAACTTGGTGAAATATCTAAAGCATTCACTTTTATGTTTCAGGAAATAAGTCCATGTGTATCTACTATAATCATCTACCATAACAAAAGCGTATTTGCTACCTCCTAGGCTTGATTTAGAGATTGGTCCGAATAAGTCCATATGGATCAATTGCAAAGGTCTAGAGGTGCTTATTTGATTCTTCGATTTGAAGCTACCCTTTATTTGTTTTCCTAATTGACAAGCATCACACATATTATCTTTGATGAACTTGATATGAGAAATTTTTCTTATAAGTTCTTTGGATGAAATTTGGGTGATTAGTTTCATGCTAGCATGAACTAATCTCCTATGCCAAAGCCAAGCATCATCATTCAAAATCGAGAAACACATTTTATTACAAAGATAATTGATGTCAATGGTGTATACGTTATTTTATTTTAATGCAATCATAGATGTGTTCTTATGTGGTTTTTCAATGATGCAAGCATTAGATTCGAATTTGATAATATATCCTTTATTACATAATTGACTAATGCTCAAGAGGTTATGTTTTAAACCATCAACTAACAAAACATCTTTAATAAAGAAGTTGGATTTATTACCTATAGTTCCTTTGCCAATAATTTTACCATTGTTGTTGTCTCCGAAGTTGATATAGCCTTCGTCTATGCTAGTGAGCTTAGAGAATTGAGATGGATCTCCGGTCATATGCCTTGAGCATCCACTATTAAGGTATCATCTCTTGCTCCAAGCTTGTGGTGATATATGTTTCTACAAAAAAGGATGATTTTTAGGTACTCATTTAATTTTGGGTGCCTCAAAATCTGATCTAAATTGTTTGTAATGTTGCATATAGTTCTTTATGATTCCTTTTGGAACCCAAATCAATTTGTTAGGACTAATCTTCTTGAATGGACAATGATAAGTTCTATGTCCATGTTTGCAACAAAAGTTACATTTGTTTTGATGCGAAACATACAAGATAGGGCCTTTAATGAAGGTGGTCGGATTTTGGTGAGGACTTCTCACAAATCCTATTCTACTTCTTTTAGGAACGTGACCTTTATTTGTAAGGATTATATTCAAAGACTTGCTACCAACCTTGAATTTCTTCGAGGTGTCCTAGAGTAGCAAGTTCTCTTTTTGAAGAATTTCTAAATTATGGCATTTCTTACATGGAGCTAAATTATTATTATGTTTAATTTTTAATTTATCGAAATTACTAACAAGACTATCATGCTCCTTTTTTAACAATTTATATTTTCTACTAATTATTTTGCATTCATCAAATAAATCATGGAAAAGCATTTAACAATTCATCGAAAGATAAATCTACATCAATTAAATTTGATACCTCCTCTCCAATGGCCATAAGTGCATAATGAGCAACTTGCTTAGTGTTGGACTCCTCTTCTTCGGATGCGTTTGAGTCATCCCACATTGCTTTGAGCGCATTATTCTTTAGTGTTCTCTTCTTGGCTTGGGGACAATAACTTTTATAGTGTCCTAGCTTCTCACATTCGTAGCAAATAACTTGGTCTTTTTTAGTTCAAATTTATTTTTATTATCATTTTTAAATTTATTTCTTTTAATAAATTTTTAAAATTTTCTTATTAGAAGTGCCAAGTCATCGTCAAAGTCTTCATCACTTGAGTTTTCTCTCAAGTGGTCTTCTTGAGTTCTAAGTGTCATATCCTTCCTGTTCTTTGGAAGGGTGTCCTCATGCTCTTCATGAGCTTTACAAGTCATTTCGTAGGTCATTAATGACCATATTAATTCTTCAAGAGGAAAGTTGTTTAAATCTTTAGCCTCTTGAATAGCAGTGACTTTAGGGTCCCAACTCTTTGGAAGGGATCTTAGAATTTTGTTAACAAGCTCAAAATCCGAAAAACGTTTACCAAGTCCTTTTAGACCATTGACGACATCCGTAAAACGGGTGTATATGTCACCTATGGTCTCACTCGGTTTCATACGAAAAAGTTCATAAGAATGTACTAAAAGATTAATTTTTGACTCTTTCACTGTACTCGTGCCTTCGTGAGTCACTTCGAGTATATGCCAAATATCAAATACAGTTTCACAAATCGAAACACAATTGAACTCATTTTTATCAAGTGCACAAAATAAGGCATTCATAGCCTTTGCATTTAGAGCGAAAGTCTTCTTCTCCGATTCATTCCAATTGATCATTGGAAGAGAAGACTTTAAAAATCCATTTTCAACAATATTCCAAAGTTTAAAATCCATGGAAATAAGGAAGATCCTCATTTGGGTCTTTGTTAGGACTCTAACTAGGAGAGTCCTAATTGAGAGGGGCATTCTGTTAGGACTCTGTTAGGACTCTAGCTAGGAGAGTCCTAATTGAGAGGGACATTCTATTAGGACTCTAGCTAGGAGAGTCCTAATTGAGAGGGACATTCATGTAGGAGTTTTTTCTTAGAGAAGAATTAGGAGTTGTAAGGGAATAGGAGTCTTGAGTAGGAGTCCTATTAGGAGTTGGTTAGAAGTAAGAGTCTTAAGTAGGAGTCCCATTAGGAGTTAGGGTTTAGAAGCCCTATAAATAGCCATGTATTTCTTCTCTTTTCATAAGCAATAGATGAATCTTTTCTATAGCCTTTGAGTAGCAACTTGGAGGGAGGAACCCCTATAGAGTTCCAAGGAGGCCGATCCCCTAAAGAGATCAACCCCAAGTTTAGAATCTGCAAGGGTTCAATCACCTAGTATCAGAGCAGCATTTTTGGCGTCTCGCTGCCCTTCCATAGTCATCCATCAACCCTCCACAACCATCCAAAGCAATTTCCACAATTGCTTAAAAGATCATCGCCGAATTCCGCCATCATCTCCACCATCGCAGATCATCCTTTGATCTCCCCGTGAATTGCAACAGGTTCTGGTTTCCTACCTTACTGCTGCTGCAATTTAGTTATCCCTATTCGAAAATCCAAAAAAAAAAAAAAAATTCGTTCCTATATTGCTGCAAATTTTCATCGTAAGTTGCTGAAATTTTTCGACGAGAATTCTGCTATCGTAACTTACACCAATTTTCTTGCTGTTACTGCTGAAATTTTCTTGATTAAATTGGACATCCTTGCTATCATATAAACTGAGATATTGCTGTCAATTCCCTCCTCAAATCTCTCAAATTTTTTGTGGAGATTTCGTCGAGAAACCGCTGTTTCTTCGACGATAATTCTGCTCTTACAAGACAACACAATTCTGCAGCAAACTTTCACTGATTTCTATCAAACCTACACATGCCTTTAACCCGTCAACAAAAGAGAGATCTTAACATCATAGATTTGGAGTCATTCACTATGGTATCTGAGGAGGCAATCAATGCTAAATTTGAAGCCTTTGAGGCACGAATGGAGGATAAGATTCAGACTCTCCTTACCGAATTCAGTTTGGGCCGACCACCAAGCCCGAAGAAATCACATCAAGGAGAGAGCTCTAACCAATCACATCAATGCCAAAGAGATGACTTCCAAGAGAGGGGAGGCTCTATGACCGACCCCAACTATTCGTGCATGAGAGTGGACTTCCCTAGATAGGAAGAAGGAGACCCAATTGGTTGGATCTCGCGTGCGGAGCGATATTTTCGGTACCATAAAATTGCAGATGCATCCATGGTGGAAATTGCAGCTATACATCTTGAAGGGGATGCCATACAATGGTTTGACTGGTTTGAACACACTTATGGAGTCCTTTCATGGTAACAATTCAAAGAAGGACTACTGATCCGCTTCGGACCAACTTATTACGAGAACATTGACGGACAACTAGCAAAGATCCGACAAACCTCCACCATTCAGGAGTACCAGACCAGGTATGAAAGGTTATCTAATCAAACTCATGATTGGTCAGAAAAATAGTTATTGGGGACCTTTATTTAGGGCTTAAAGCCGGAGATCCGGGGAGAAGTTAAGGCGCGACAACCTTACACGCTTATGGCAGCCATCTCTTTCGCACGACTTCAACAGGAGCGATTGAACCATGAAGCCCGGAGGACTAGGATCACTCCACGACCTACAATACTAAAGCCCTCAGCCCCCCCTACTATCAACCGAGTCCCTGCACCGAAAAGGTTAACAAGAGAAGAATTTCGGGAGCGATCTACGAAGGGGTTATGTTGGCATTGTGACGAGCCGTGGAGCCGCGAGCATCGCTGTAAAAAAGGTAGACTTCTTATGATTGAACCAGTAGAAGAAGAGGTCATTGAACATCTAGAAGAGAGCCTTGAACATAAAGAAGAAGATATGAAAGAAGAGCCACAGCCGACCGACATTATGGTACACGCACTAGCCGACTACTCAAATCCGCAAACGATGAAAGTTGGAGGCCTTCTCAAACAACAGCCGATCACTGTTCTCATCGACACGGGTAGCACTAATAACTTCCTGAATAGTAAGGTTGCTGCTCGGATGGCACTGCATATTGAAGGTTGCAGAAAGTTCGATGTAAAGGTTGCCGACGGCAGAATCCTAAAGTGCGACCAAAGATGCCCGCAGGTGAAACTATTACTACAAGACCAAGAAATTATCATCGATTTCTTCCTCCTAACAATCGATGACTATGAGACAGTGCTTGATATAGAATGGCTGACTATACTAGGTGATGTCACTTGGAACTTTTCTAAATTAATTATGAAATTCTACTGTAAGGGCAAACAGATCATCCTACGCGGGAAGCGCGGAAGCAATGTTACCACTGTTTCGACCCAACGAATGGAGAAAGTTTTGCACAAGGTAAATGGTGGCTTTTTGATGCATCTCCAACCACAACCAGAAGAGAAGAAAATAGAAATTGAAGATCAAAATCTTGCCCAATTACTTACTGAATTTGCCGACATATTTGCTGAACCGCGCGGTCTTCCTCCTTCTCGGCAACAGGACCATCGAATTCCAATCCTTCCGGACAAGCCACCAGCGAACACTCGACCGTACCGATATCCTCACCTCCATAAAGATGAAATTGAAAAGATCGTAAAGGAGATGCTTGAAACAGGGGTGATTCAGCCAAGTTGCAGCCCCTATTCCTCACCGGTGCTACTTGTACGCAAGAAGGACGAAACTTGGCGGATGTGCATTGACTACCGAGCTTTAAATGACATCACCGTCAAGGACAAATATCCAATACCAGTGGTGGATGAACTTCTTGATGAATTGAAAGGAGCTCGAGTCTTCACGAAGTTGGACCTCCGATCCGGTTACCACCAAATTCGAGTATGTGACGATGATATTCCAAAAACTACATTTCGCACACATGATGGCCATTATGAATTCCTGGTAATGCCTTTTGGACTCACTAATGCTCCTTCAACCTTTCAAAGTCTCATGAATGATATATTTCGGAGCTTTCTTTATAAATTTGTGCTGGTATTTTTCGATGATATTCTCGTTTACAACCCTTCTCTTGAGACTCACTTTTAGCATTTACGGATTGTTTTGACGATCCTTCGAGAGAATACTCTTTTTGTTAAGCAACCAAAGTGCAGCTTTCTCCAGCAAAAAGTAGAGTACCTTGGGTATATAATATCAGAAGGAGTGGCGGTAGGCCCAACAAAAATTGAGGCAATGCAAGGCTGGCCGAAACCTACAAACGTGAAATTACTACGGGGGTTCCTTGGACTAACGGGCTACTACCGAAAATTTGTTAAGGACTATGGGAAGATCAGTGCACCACTCACTTCTTTATTGAAAAAAGATGCTTTCCAATGGTCGGACAAAGCCTCTGCTGCCTTCGACAAACTTAAAGCAGCCATGACAACGACGCCGGTGCTTGCGCTACCAGATTTCAATAGACCCTTTATCATTGAGGCTGACGCATCTGGAGTCAGAATTGGAGCTGTTCTCATGCAAAATATCGACCACTCATATACACTAGCAAGGTATTATCTCCCTCCCATCAAAACATGTCAGTATATGATAAGAAGATGCTTGCCATTGTACACGCAGTAACGAGGTGGAGACCCTACCTGATCGGCCGGCGATTTCAAATTAAAACTGACCATAAAAGCCTCAAGTACTTTTTGGAGCAAAAGATATCATCCCCTGAGCAGCAAAAATGGGTAACCAAACTTCTTGGATTTGATTATGAAATTATTTACAAAAAGGGGAAAGAAAACATTGTTGCAGATGCACTCTCACGGCTACCTGAATAAGCTAAGGTTTCAGCCATCTCCCTTCCTACCACCGGTCTCCTCGAGGAGATTAGGGAAGAATGGAAGAAGGATCCAGAGATCGGCAACATCATAAAAAAATTGGAGGATCCAAGTGCAATAGCCCACTACACCTGGGATTCAAGGGATCTACGCTACAAAGGTCGCATTGTGCTTATACTTGACTCCCCTTGCATCGTAATCATCTTGCATGAAATGCACTCCATACCTTCAGTAGGGCACTCTGGATTCCTAAGAACCTACAAAAGAGTGAAGCAAAATTTTTATTGGAGAGGGATGAAAAAAATTATTGCTGAATATGTGGCACAATGTGATGTATGTCAACAGCACAAGGGTGAAACTGTGGCAAATCCAGGGAAGCTACAACCACTACCCATACCAGACTCAGTGTGGACTGACATCTCCATGGACTTCATTGAAGGGATGCCATTTTCCAAAGGTAAAAGCACGATTCTCGTGGTGGTTGATCGACTTACGAAATATGCTCATTTTTGTGCTGTGAGAAATCCCTACACTACTGCTAGTATTGCCCAGATTTTTATAGAAAATATTGTTAAACTGCATGGGATGCTAAGGTCCATCGTAAGTGATCGTGATAGGATCTTCACTAGTAAATTTTGGACCGAGTTATTTCAGTTACAAGGCATCAAACTCAAGATGAGCATAGCATATCATCCACAAACTGACAGCCAAACAGAGGTGGTAAATAGGTGCTTAGAGACGTAGCTCCGGTGTTTCGTTGGCGACCGACCAAAAGAGTGGGCGAAATGGTTTCCCTGGGCCGAATGGTGATATAATACTACATATCATTCATCTACAAAATGTGCCCCTTATGAAGCATTGTATGGTCGACCAGCCCCTGTGATTCCAAAGTATGTAATTGGCTCGGCCAAGGTAGATAAGGTTGACTAAGAAATGATTGATAGGGACAAACTCTTACAACTGTTAAAAGATAATCTCTCTACTGCTCAAGCCAGAATGAAGCAGCAAGCCGACACACGACGAAGTGAAAGAGAATTTTCAGTGGGAGATTGGGTTTATCTTCGCCTACAACCATACAAGCAACTCTCTATCAACGCTCGAGCCTCCATGAAGCTATCCCCACGTTTTTATGGGCTCTATCAGATCACAGAGCATATTGGAGCCGTGGCGTACAAACTTAAATTACCTGAGGATGCCAAGATTCACCCTGTCTTCCACGTATCATGCCTAAAGCCCAAGTTGGGAGAACACGAGTCACCCCAGATCCAACTCCCCAACACAACTGAGGATGGAGTTATTCAAGCCCAACCACAAGCCATCCTCGATCGTAGGATCGTGATGCGTCGCTGACATCCCTCTACTGAAGTACTAGTGCATTGGAATAATCTACCACTTGAAGATGCCACATGGGAACCATATAAGGAGCTGAAGACCCGGTTCCCTGAGTTCATGGAATCTCAGCCTTGAGGACAAGGCTGATTTGAAGAGGGTGGGTCTGTTAGGACTCTAGTTAGGAGAGTCCTAATTGAGAGGGGCATTCTGTTAGGACTCTGTTAGGACTCTAGCTAGGAGAGTCCTAATTAAGAGGGACATTCTGTTAGGACTCTAGCTAGGAGAGTCCTAATTGAGAGGGACATTCATGTATGAGTTTTTTCTTAGAGAAGAATTAGGAGTTGTAAGGGAATAGGAGTCTTGAGTAGGAGTCCTATTAGGAGTTGGTTAGAAGTAAGAGTCTTAAGTAGGAGTCCTATTAGAAGTTAGAGTTTAGAAGCCCTATAAATAGCCATGTATTTCTTCTCTTTTCATAAGCAATAGATGAATCTTTTCTGCAGCCTTTGAGCAGCAACTTGGAGGGAGGAACCCCTATAGAGTTCCAAGGAGGCCGATCCCCTAAAGAGATCAACCTCAAGTTTAGAATCTGCAAGGGTTCTAACAGTCTTCCAATAGGTGTAGTCCGTCCCATTGAATATGGGCGGACGTGTAATAGAGTGACCCTCTTGGTTTCCGACATATGCCATCTCTCTTGGGTTTTAATCCAACTGAGAGTGAACCTGCTCTGATACCAATTATTAGGATCAAGAGCACTAAGAGAGGGGGGGGGGTGGTGAATTAGGGTAACGAAAAACTTTCGTCGGTTCAAAAATGACTTTCATACGAAGAAATATGTTTTGGATAAAAACCATTTCGGAAAGAACTTTAACTTAAGATTGAAATGGAAGTATAGTTGATATAAAGTAATGGAGGCAATTTGTAGTTAATATAAAGAGCAAAATGTAAATGCAAACCGAGATTTAGAGTGGTTCAGTCAATCTTGACCTACATCCACTTTTGGCTTCCTCCTCCGACGAGGTCACCGATGTCCACTAGAGGCCTTCTTTCAATAGACGAAGGTCAACCACCCTTTTACAGCTTTTCTCCATTTGACAGACTTAGGAGACAACCCTTATAAGTTTTCACTCCTCTATTGAATGATAAAGACTTAGAAAGAAAAGAGGGAGAGGAACTCTAGCCTTTTATAACACTTTTAAGCTCTTAAATACTCAGAATAAAAGCAAGCTTTTGGTTGTCGTTTCATGTAGAAAGGGTGGGGTTTATATAAGCCCCAATCAGTTTGAATTCGGAGCTCAAAAGTGTCTATTCCCATATTTTCGGGGTCCTGGCAGTACCACCACCATAACTAGATGGTACTACCGCCTATCATCTGTCACTGAGCAGTACTACCGCTCAGTCTGGGTGGTACTACTGCCTAATATCACTTGGAGACTGAGCTTAGGCGGTATCACCGCCTGATAAGGGTAGTACCACCGTTGGTAGTAATAACTGTCGGCTGTACCACCGCCTGATAGGGGCAGTACTACCGCCTAGAATTCTTGGGAGACCAAGTCTCCTGAGCAGTGCCAGCGCCGGCCAGGAATTCTGGGTCTGAATGGGCTGATCTATTTGGCCCAATTTGGGTCTACCAAGGGCCTAGTTGGCCACATATTAAGTTAATAGGATCACCTCCTAATCCTAACTTAATCTACATGCTAACTACGATAATTAAGACATCAATACTGCAGATCATGTTCCGGTGCATCAATCGCTTCTTCCGGATAAGCTTCTGACGAACTTCTAGCGAACATTCGACTAACCCTCGGTGATACTCCGGCGGACTCCTGAAAAACTCTTAGACTTATGACGATCCTCTTAGTGAGTTTCGACGAGCTTCTTTGGCAAGCTCCTTGACTTCTCAGATTGTTCCCATAGAACCTCCGACGACCGTCCAGACTTCCGACGAACTCTCGAACCCCCAACGTGATCTTTGTCTTGACTCCGGCTCAACACCTACTGCATTTCTTACTGCTATCGTAGTTAATCCTGCACACTTATCTCAATATATGGATTAGATAACCAAATGACAATTGACTTCATCATCAAAATTCGAGATTCAACATATCTTAGTGTAATTTTGAGGGACTCGACTAATCACACTAAGCCCAAAAGGTAGGCAACTCTTGCCGATCACAACTCCTTGTGATTCCCGTCCTGTTCGGCCTCCGAATCACCATGGTCTTGAGGGACTCGACCAACCATACCATGTCCTCACCTTCATTATGCTCGGTTAAGTCAACACCTTCATTATAAGATGAGTGTGATTTGATTATATACCCTTGAGGGACTTGACCAAGCATACCATGTCCTCAGGTCACCGATGATATCTCTATGTCATAAGCAAGATAGCGAATCATGATATAGGTGAGCCTCGAGGGACTTGACCAACTCAACCTACACCGGGAATCGGTTCCTACCTATAACGCTGGAAGGCCATGTGGGTCAATCTAATTGCCTCACGTTTACCGACTTAATATTATCGAGAAAGGAGTTTCTATCATTTGGTCTCTTAATATGATATGTTAAACATATATATATTTAATATATATCTACATCGCATGCAAATATATATACATATCTAGTAGGTGTATAAGCAATCACACATCACACGAGTAATCACACCAGATGGTCATGGACCACAGCCTAATGTGATCAGGCTTGAGCCAGTAGGCCTAATTACTCACATCAAGATCTATGTGTATAGCGGTGCATCTCCATGCCCTATGATCATTAATCTCGTCCTCGTCAATTCCGTCGACATCTCGATACATCTCCATGCATTGCGATCGTCCGTCTCGTGGGTCCTGCTATCGCATCCACGCTCCCACTATGCCTCCTCATGTGATTACAACTTAATCATAGGCACGCAGGCCCGACAATAAATGAGAAATATAATTGAGGCTCGTAGGCCCCAATAATAATAATCACAAGTACACACATCACACTGTTCATGATCATCCGTCCACCCATCATATATCACATGTATAAATCATCATTATATACGACTACTAGATAATAATAAAAATAATAATCAATTAAAATTTTAATTAATTAATATTTTTAATCAGGGACATGTAGGGAATTTTTGAATTCCAAGGGGTATTTTCATAATTTGGACAAAGGATAGAAACTGAAATTTCTCAAATTCCGAGGGGTGAGGCGCCGCTTCTCCCTACGGCGCCTCACCCCGCGGGAGAAGCAATTGCAGGTGCCTCTACTTGTGGGTTGCTAGCTCCGTCGACCGTAAGCCTACTGCAAGCAGGCCGCCGGCCAATTGTTGTAGGCACAACGCTTACGCATGCACTAGCGCTATGCTGCCTAGTTGTGGCTACTACTACAGGTGGCTATAGGCACGCAGATCGATGGCAGCAACTGTTGATGCCCTTCCTTGTTTTTGCGTCAATGATTTTTGACTTCAAAATTCTTCATAAACATAATACATGTAGTTCAAAACCAATCATTCGTATGAACTACTTGGCTCTGATACCACTGTTGGTAAATCTTGGGGGCGACATCACATGTGCAACGGAAGAACAAGAAAATAAAAATCCCTTATTTCCCAAAAGATGTTCATCGTCGTGCGAAGATTGGTGCGAAAAAATTCGCAAAACAAACTATGTACATAATATATTGTGTTACATAGGGAGATCGTATATCCCTATTTCCTTGTAGATCTCTAGGAGAAGGTGAAGGAGGTCAAGCGTCCTCCTCTCGAGCGGTGATCCACACAGTAGGGCTACGACGATGCTCCTCAAAACTCTAGGCCTACTCTGAGGTGGAGAGGGGGAGGAGAATAGGAGAGGTAAGCAAAGGCTTTAGCCTATGAACCATTGAATCCCTCTTATTTATAGAGGTCCCCTGTCAAACCCTAATGGATCCTCCTCTAGTAGGTATTGGATCTACATCCAATTATCCAAGCCTTTTAGATTAGTGGATCACTATCCAATAATCTCTCATGGACTCTTATTGGATCTCATCCATGGGATCCAATAATTCAGGAGCTTATTGGATATCCAATAAGATATGGGCTCCGACGGATATCTCATATCCAAACCTCTACTCATCGCAATACTTACCATATATGTGTGACCCTCTAGGCCCAATATCAAGCTAGCCGTGAGTCATACCTATCAGAACTCTTTTGTTAGGATCCTTTTATTTTTCCTTTTATTTTCTATGATTTAATTTTATTTTCTGTATATTTATTAAGTCTGTTTAGTTTAGCTAAAGTTAGAACTCTATAAATAGGGATGTAACTACTTCTTTTTAGTTATCTATGAAAAATATTATTATGTCTTTTGACAAACCCTAGGAGGCCGATCCCCTAGAAGCGATCAAGGAGGGCTGATCCCCTCGAAGCGATCAAGGAGGCCGATCTCCTCGAAGTGATCATCCCATTTCTCTTTTTCTTTTTTACGATAAGACTTTAAGGTCTTATCATTTGGTATCAGAGTGGCGATCCTTGGCGTTCTCGCTACAACGTAACTATTCAAAAAAAAAAAGGAAAAAGGGTTGTTACCCCGGCAGCCACCGAGAAGGGTTCCTTGCTTCGCTTCTTCCCCACCACCGCCCCTGCTCTCCGGTAGGCCGCACCCTACAGTGACTCTTGCTTCCTCCTTCCCACTACTGACGTTGTTTCCTGGCCGATCGACCAACACCACCTCTACCCCCCCAACCAGCGACCTCTCCTCCTCGCTTCCCCATCTCGCTCGAGCGAGAAGGACCACTAGCGTCGTCCCCCTACTAGCGGACCACCCCTTCGTCGTTGATACTATCGGCGACGCTGCCCTAACTTCCCTGCTACCGTGCCCCCCCCCCGGGTCGCAGCCACAGTCGCCGGTTGCCCCCCTCCTCACGGCGACCGAAATAGGGCAACTCACCGTTGTTGCCCTTGTTCCAACCGTGCCTCCACCAGCCGCGCCACCTGCAGCACTCCTCTTCCCCTCGAGCGCCGTCGCCGCCCAACCGACCCATCACCACTGTGGGCCATTGTGCGACGACCGTCGCTCGCCTCCCAGTTGCCGCTCCACCTTGCTTTGCATCCTTTGTAACCAAAATAGAGCACAGGCAACTCACCTTCCTGCCCCTATTTCCAGCTGTGCCACAGTCGCGTGGGTTCCCTTGCTACTGCGAATGCCGGCTGTCGCTACCGTCGCTGCTACTGCCCAGCTATTGTGCAGATGCCCTTGACTAGACAACAGAAACAAGAACTGGGGATTAACGACTTACGATCGTATGCAATGGCTGCCGATAACTCAGTGAAGGCACAAATGGAAGCGTTGGAACACCAAAATTGAGAGTCGGCTACAAGAAACTCTTCATGATTTCAAAAAGAGCTTGTTGGAGCACTTTAGCGGGTTTCAACAAGATGGAAGCTCCAGTTCTACATTGAACAGATCGAGAGATATAGGAAAAGGGCCCCGGGATGGTGACACACACTACCCATGCATCAGGGTAGAATTTTCACGATGGGAAGATGGGGATCCGACCAGTTGGATCTCTAGGGTAGAAAATGTTTTTCATTTTCACAGAACCCCAGAAGAATCCATGGTAGAAGTGGCCTCAATCCAGCTCGATGGAGATGCAATCCAGTGGTATGATTGGTACGAAACTTGTTATGGAGTTCCTTTGTGGGAGTAGTTCAAAAAAGGGTTTCTTGTTCGCTTTGGCCCATCCGAATATAAAAATGTTGATGGCCAACTCGTCAAAATTCGTCAGACTTCAACAGTATTGGAATATATAAGTAGATTTGAAAGATTATCCAACCAAGCTAGAGATTGGTCAGAACGATATCTTCTGGGTACATTTATTGAAGGGCTTATTCCCAAGATCTGGTACGAGATTAAGGCTCATCAACCCCGCACTATGATGGTTGCAATTTCATTTGCACGCCTACATGAAGAAAAAATCAGTGTGGAATATCGTCGAAATAGAGGTGCCAATAAATAGGTGATTAGTAGGCAACCTACCTCATCTACTCCTAGTCGAAATCATAACACTAGCAAACTAACCCGAGAAGAACTCAAAGAAAGGTTAGCGAAGGGTTTGTGCTGGCATTGCGATGAAAAGTGGAGTAAAGAGCACCGATGCAAACAAGGAAGACTTTTGATGATTGAACCGATCGAGGAGGAACCAGAAGTAGAAGTATCGGATTTCGATCATGAAGAAGTGGAAACTGATGATGATGTTGAAGCCGTCACACATACAGTGCATGCATTGGCTGGCTACTCTAATCCACAAACTATGAAAATTGGGGGAACTCTGAAACACCAGTCTGTCACTATTTTGATTGATATGGGTAGCACTAATAATTTTATGGATAGGAAAGTTGCAGCCCGATTAGCTTACCTCATTGAATGTTATGACAAATTTGAAGTCAAGGTCGCCGATGGACGAATTTTAACCTGTGACGGTGCTCAAAGATAAAACTAATTTTACAAGGTCAAGAATTATTTGTGGATTTCTTTTTATTACCCTTGGAAGACTATGAAGTGGTGCTCGGAATTGAATAGCTATCAACACTAGGTGATGTCTCCTGAAATTTTTCTAAACTAATTATGAAGTTCTTTATTAATGGAAGACAGCTGACTCTCAAAGGAAGACGGGAAGGTAAGGTTACAACTTTCACTAGCTATCGGATGGAGCGGGTCCTTTGGAAGACATACACCGGATTTTTGATGCATTTGCATAACATTGAAAAGGAAATGATAGTGAACACTCCGGTTGAAAATATTGAATCATTGCTAACAGAGTTTGTGGATATATTTGTAGAGCCACACGGACTTCCACCTCTTAGATGTCATGATCATTGGATCCTACTATTACCCTAGAAGGCACCAACCAATGTCCGACCCTATAGATATCCACGTTTTCAAAAGGCAGAGATAGAGAGGATTGTCACAGAGATGCTCAAAATAGGAGTTATACGAGCTAGTGTTAGCCCATATTCCTCCCTAGTCTTACTAGTCAGAAAGAAAGATGGCTCATGGCGGATGTGTGTCGACTATCGAGCACTTAACAATATTATAGTGAAAGATAAATATCCTATTCCAGTAGTGGATGAACTGTTGGATGAATTGGGAGGAGCTTAGGTCTTCACTAAATTGGATCTATGATTGGGCTATCATCAAATCAAAGTACATGAAAGGGATGTTCAGAAAACTACCTTCAGGACACATAATGGCCATTATGGGTTTCTAGTAATGCCTTTTGGGTTAACCAATGCGTCCTCTACCTTCCAGAGTTTAATGAATGACATGTTTCGGGCTCATCTCCGTAAGTTTTTTTTGGTTTTCTTTGATGATATTTTAATATACAGTCATTATCTAGAAAGTCATTTATTACATTTACGAATTGTCTTTAATATTCTTCATGAGCATGGTCTTTTTGTCAAGAAATCCAAGTGCAGTTTTGGGCAACCTGAGGTTGAGTACCTTGGCCATATCATATCTTGAAAGGGTGTTGCGGTTGATCCTTCAAAAATCCAAGTGATGATAGACTGGCCAATTCCAAAGTCAATCAAAGCTTTAAAGGGATTCTTGGGACTAACAAGCTATTATCGAAAGTTTGTGAAGAATTATAGTAAAATTAGTGCCCCCTTGACGTCACTTCTAAAGAAAAATACATTCAGATGGTTAGAAGAGGCAACTCAAGCATTTCAATTCTTGAAAACTGCAATGACTACTACACCCGTGCTTGCTCTACCCGATTTTAATAAGATGTTTATGATTAAATCTGATGCTTCTGGAGCTGGAATAGGGGCTGTATTAATGCAGGAAGGTCGGCCTATCGCTTATGCTAGTACGGCTCTTTCTCCTTCCCATTTGAGTTTATCTATTTATGACAAGGAGATGCTAGCTAAAATACATGCAGTCACAAAATAGAGACCCTACCTAATTGGTCGACGGTTTCAAATACGCACTGATCACAAAAGCCTCAAATATTTTCTAGAGCAAAAGATTTCTTCTTCAGAGCAGCAGAAATGGGTCACAAAGCTACTGGGATTCGATTATGAGATCGTTTATAAAAAGGAGAGTAAGAATTTAGTAGCAGATGCCCTCTCATGCTTTCCAGAACAAGCTGAACTAGTAGCTATTTCTATTCTTATTTATGAGACTTTGGAAGTTATCGGAAGGGAATGGTCAAATAATCCTGAGATCCAAAGCATCATTAAAAAATTAAAAGAAGCCCCAGGTTCTGTCTCAAATTATAGTTGGGATTTGGTGGACTTGCGCTATAAAGGCCGAATAGTGGTTGCCCCATATTCTTCTTGCAAGGCAATAATTCTGAAGGAGTTCCATTCATCACCAATTGCTGGTCACTCGGGATTTCTCCACACTTATAAGCGAGTTTGACAATTTTTTTACTGGAAAGGTATGAAAAATTTTATCAAGAAATTTGTTACTGAATGTGATATTTGCCAACATCACAAAAGTGAGACAGTAGCCACCCCAGGCTTACTACAGCCCCTCCCTATTCCTGGTGCTACTTGGACCGACATATCTATGGATTTCATTGATGGTCTCCCATCATCTCAAGGAAAGAGTACTATACTTGTAGTTGTGGATAGACTTACAAAGTATGCTCATTTCTGTGCTTTATGGCATCCTTATACTGCTACAAGTATTGCTCGTATTTTTGTGGAAAATATAGCTAAATTGTATGGGAGTCCCCGTTCCATTGTTAGTGACAGAGACAAGATTTTTACTAGCTCCTTCTGGATAGAACTTTTTCATTTACAAGGTACTCAGCTGAATATGAGCACTGCTTATCATCCACAAACAGATGGACAAACTGAAGTGGTAAACAAGTGCCTAGAAAATTACCTCTGATGTTTTACTAGCGACAAGCCGAAGGAATGGGTCAAATGGCTTCCCTGGGCAGAGTGGTGGTATAATACCTCTTGCTATTTTTCTATTAAAATGACTCCTTTTGAAGTAGTTTATGGTCAATCCTCACTTACAATTACAAAATATATACCTGGTTCTTCTAAAGTTGATCAAGTGGACAAGGAATTGACGAATAGAAATAAGATTATTCAGCTTTTAAAGGATAACCTTACAGCCGCACAAGCAAGAATGAAACAACAAGCTGATAAACACCGAAATGAACGAGAATTTACTATGGGTGATTGGGTTTTCCTTCATCTTCAACCCTACAAGCAAACTTCCATAAAGGTCCAATCTTCCATGAAACTATCTCCTCGATTTTTGGGCCTTATAAGGTATTAGAACGCATTGGACTAGTTACCTACTGCTTGGATTTGCCTGTTAGCTCTAAAATACATCCAATCTTTCATGTTGCATGCCTTAAAAGGAAATTGGGTGAAGATGCAATAATGTAGTGCCATTTGCCGGACACCTTTACTACTGGGGAAGTTCAAGCTCAACCACAAGTCATACTTGATCGACGAGTTGTAATGTACCATAGACATCCTGTAACTGAAGTGCTGGTGCAATGGGCCAACTTACCAAAGGAAGATGCCACTTGGGAGTCCTACAGCATGCTAAAGGAGAAATTTCCAAAATTTGATGCTGCTCAACCTTGAGGACAAGGTTGAATTGAAGGAGGTGGGATTGTTAGGATCCTTTTATTTTTTTCTTTTATTTTCTATGTTTTAATTTTATTTTCTGTATATTTATTAAGTCTATTTAGTTTAGCTAAAGTCAGAACTCTATAAATAGAGATGTAACTACTTCTTTTCAGTTATCTATAAAAAATACTATTCTGTCTTTTGACAAACCCTAGGAGGCCAATCCTCTTGAAGCGATCAAGGAGGGTCGATCCCCTCGAAGCGATCAAGGAGGCCGATCCCCTTGAAGTGATCATCCCTTTTCTCTTCTTCTTTTTTACGATAAGACTTTAGGGTCTTATCATCCTTCTAACTTAGTGAATTATTATCTCTATAATAATTCACTTGACTTATCGACTACAAACGTACTAGGCCACTACGCCGTAGTCCCCAGACGATACAGGGGAATCTAATCCATTGGACCTATCTATCCTCAATTACCATATACCTATAGTCCTTCATCCATCTAATATCTTAGAGACCATATACCGGGCATGGTGTTGTCAGACTCATACGGTTTCTTCTCGAGTCTTACTCTAATTGGATTCTCCCCGAGAACTCTTTCTCTCTCAATCCGAATGACCCTAGCTAGGGATTTGTTTGAGCAAGAACACATGGGATATTCCCCTCATGATGCCGAGAGTGGATGATCCTCTATCAATACTTAATAGTCCTCATAAGGTCGACTGCCACTCCCAATGAGTAGCTGTACTAGATCTGAGACATTCAAACCTATAAGTCTAGTATCAAATAGTGGAGCACTCATATAAGACATCCTTGGTATCTCATGTCTAAGGACCATATGCACTACCAAGACTACGGAATCGTTATTTGACAATAAGACATCATCAACCATCCAACATTCCGTAAGCGGATCAATTAGTGAACTCATTCTCCAATGAGCACCTGTATTGTATGCCTAGTGTCCCCACATGAGCAGCTATGAGACCAGTTGCATCCATCATATGGATGGGTATACAGTACACCAGTCTGTTCGATTATCATAATGTCCCTCTCAAATAACTTATGATTTGGATTATTTAGGATCTATGTTTAAAGGTAATTCGATCTCATTATCGTAATCTCATCATGATCTGATTCCTATTGCATAGATCGAAGGACATCACAATATATATATATATATATATATATATATATATATATATATATATATATATATATGTATGTATATATGTAATAGTTAATATAAAGTGATAAATGCTAAAATATAATAAGCAAAAAGATTCCGTGTCAAGTCACACATGCCATGACTCACGTGATTGGCTTGTTAGGCACCTATGACTAACAATATTAGGCCTAGTATATAGCATGACATGCATAATAAACCTTATCACTGAGGTATAGGGTATCCTATTCATGTTCGCCCTTTCTTCAGGGGTCTTTGGGGACATACTCCTAGAAAGTGATATTCCATGTCTCATCGGTATGAGACCTCTCTTGAAATTTTTCATGTCAAACATTTTCACAATAGTGTCTATGTACCTGAATTAGGATAAGCTAACCATCCTCTTGGATCTATCTTTATATATCTAAATCCCTAAGATATAGGATACTTCCTCTAAATCATTCATGAAGGAGTATCTAGATAACCAAGCATTTACTATGGATAGCATTTCTACGTCATTCCCATTGATCAGGATGTCATCCACATATAACATCAAGAAGGTGCTAACATGCATCCAATTAAAAATAGCTCCACTAGGTAAATATAGGGTGACCTCGCCAATGGCTACTATAGCAACTTTTACTTTATTGCTCATCTTGAGGTCCATCTCACCTCTTGCCAATCTCTTAGGTCTTGCTAGAACCTGCAAGGAAACTTATGGGTATTATTTCTATCATCCCGAGGATCAAAAGGTCTTTATAGCCAAGTGAGCAGTGTTTCTTGAGAAGGAACACATTCTTGGTGGAGATAGTGGGAGCGTGATAGAGTTGAGCGAGGTTGGAAAACCTAGCTCCAGCACCACTCCACATCCTGAGTCTGTCCAAGTACCTAGCACACAAGTTCCAACTTTACGTAGGTCCGACAAAGTATCTCATCCTCTTGAGAGATATGTGAGATATATTAGAGGAGAGGATGTTGAGGATATTGATCCTCGGACCTACGAGAAAACTATTACGAGTATAAACTCCGAGAAGTGGCAAGAAGCCATGAATTCTGAGATGGATTCCATGTACTCCAATAAGTTTTGAAACCTAGTTGATGCATCCGAGGGTATTATACCCATTAGTTGCAAGTGGATCTTTAAGAAGAAGATCGAAGTAGATGAAAAGGTAGAGACCTATAAAGCAAGGCTAGTGGCTAAGGGGTATCTTCAAATATAAGGTGTTGACTATGACGAAACTTTCTCACCCGTAGCCATGCTAAAATTCATCCGAATACTATTGGCTATTCCAGCACACTATGATTATAAGAACTGGCAGATGGATGTGAAAACCACGTTCCTCAATGGTAACCTCAAGGAGGAGGTGTATATGATATAGCCTGAGGGATTCATGTCTAAGGGTAGCCCAAATAGGGTGTGTAGGTTGCTTAGGTTCATTTATGAATTGAACTAAGCTTCACAAAGTTGGAACATAAGATTTGATGAGACGATTAGATCTTATGACTTCGTTAAGAACGAAGATTTACCTTGTGTATACAGGAAGGTAAGTGAGAGCACTATTATCTTCTTAGTATTATATGTGGATGACATCCTAATCATTGGGAATGATGTAGGAATGCTATCTATAATAAAAGCTTAGTTATCTAGATACTCCTCCATGAAGGACTTAGGGGAAGTATCCTATATCTTGGAGTTTCGAATCTATAGAGATAGAGATAGATCTAAGATGATGCTTGACTTGTCCCAATCTAGGTACATAGACACTATTGTCAAAAGGTTTGACATGAAAAATTCTAAGAGAGGTCTCATAACCATGAGACTTGGGATATCGCTCTCTAGAAGTATGTCACCAAAGACTCTTAAAGAAAGGGCGAACATAGATAGGATACCCTATGCCTCAGCGATAGGGTCTATCATGTATGTCATACTATATACTAGGTCTAATATAGTATATGCTTTGAGTGTCACGAGCATGTATCAAACGGATCCAGACATGGAGCATTAGAAAGTAGTAAAGTGTATCCTTAAGTACTTGAGAAGGACTAAGAATCTTTTACTGGTATATGGAGGTAGTAGCCTTAGGGTTGAAGGCTACATAGACTCAAGTTTTCAGTTCGATATCGATGATAGCAGGTCTAATTCGAGGCATATGTTCACCTTGAATGGAGGAGCAGTATGCTGGAAGAGTTCCAAGTAAGATACTAATGCTAACTCAACTACAGAGGTGAAGTATATTATTGCAGTAGAGGCTGTAAAGGATGGAGTTTAGATAAAGAAGTTCATCATAGATTTTGGAGTTGTGTTGGGCAGCGATGAGCCGATTCCCTTATATGGCGATAAAAATAGGGTAATTGCTCAAGCGAAGGAACCCAGGTCCCATCAGAAGTCTAAACACGTTCGGAGGAGGTTCCACCTGATTAGAGGGATTGTGACCCGAGAAGATGTAGTAACGGAAAGAGTTTCATCCAAAGATAACATTACAGATCCACCGATAAAATCATTATCTTATATTGTCTTTAAGCATCATAGGGGTCTGATGGAGATTAGACACAGGCGATTGGCTTTAGGTCAAGTGGGAGATTGCTACTCATATGTACCCTACAAACCAATCAAGTAAGTGATGACATATGTGATATGGTACGTATTTTTTTGCTTATTATATTTTTATATTTTATCATTTTATATTACTTATTATATATATATATATATATATATATATATATATATTGTGATGTCCATGGATCTATACAATGAGAATCGGATCATGATGAGATTATGATAACGAGATAATCTCGGTCATAGGTTACTTGAGAGGAACAACGAGATAACCAAATAGATTGATGTACTATATACCCATACGTATTATGGAGGTAGTTGGTCTCATAGCTGCTCGTGTGGGGACACTAGGGATACAGTGCTGGTGCTCATTGGTGAATGAGTTCACTGATTGATCTGCTCATGGAATGTTGGATGGTTGATTATACCTTATTATTAAATAGTGATTCCATAGTCCCAATGGTGTATCTAGTCCTTAGACTTGAGACACCAAGGATATTCTGTATAAGTACTCCACACTTTGATACCAGACTTACAAGTTTGGAAGTTCCAAATCTAGCACAACTAGTCATTGGGAGTGATAGTCAATCTTACAAGGACTATTGAGTATCGATAGAGGATCATCAACTCTCAGTGTCATGAGAGAAATATCTTATGTATTCTTGCTCAGACAAATCCCTAGCTAAGGTTATTCGGATTAAGAGAGAAAGAGTTCTCCGGGAGAATCCGATTAGAGCGAGACTTGAGTAAAAACCGTGCGGGTCTAACAACACCATGCCCGGTATACGTCCTCTACGATATTAGATTGATGAGGGACTATAGATATACAGTAACTAAGGATAGATAGGTCCAATTAATTAGATTCTCCTATATCGTCTAGGGATTGTAGCGTAGTGGATTAGTACGTCCGTAGTCAATGAGTCGAGTGAATTATTATGGAGATAATAATTCACTGAGCTAGAAGAAGTTCTGATAGGTATGACTCATGGCCAACTCGATATTGGGCCTAGAGGGTCACACACATATAGTAGGCGTTGCGATGAGTAGATGTTTGAATATGAGATATCTATCGAAGCCCCTATCTTATTAGATGTCTAATAAGTCTCTGAATTATTGGATCCTATGGATGAGATCTAATAAGAGACAATAAGATATTATTTGATAAGGATCAACTAATCTAAGAGGCTTGGGTAGTTCGATGGAGATCTAATATTCAATAGGGCAGGAATCATTAGGGTTTAGTTAATAGGAGGCCTCTAAAATAGGAGGGAACCAAAGACCCATAGGTTAGAGGTTTCTTGGTTGCCACCTCCTATTCTCCTCTCCCTATCTCCACATCAGATAGTAGGTGTAGAGATTTAGATAGCGATTTGAGGAGTGTCATCACAGCCCTATTGTGTGGATCATCACGAGAGATGAGGATGCTTGACCTTCTTCATCCTCTCCTAAAGATCTGTAGGGATTCAGGGATCTATGATCTCCCCAGGTAAAACATAATATTTCATATACATAGTTTTCGGTTTTACGGATTTTGTACACCAATCTTTGCATAACGACGAACACATCATTGCTAAATTTGGTGATTTTTTTTATTTTTCTGCTGCGTATGCGATGTCACCCCTAGACTTCCCTACACTACATTGACTTGAGTCCTCCATTTTTGATTATTTTAATGGGAAACCCATTGACACTAGTCTTATGAAGTTTTCTAGCCTTTGCCCTTCAGCCTTGTCTTGATAGTTGGAGTTTGTCTTTGTATTCTCTACCTCCTTGGCCTCTTTCATAACTAAATACTCTTCTTCTATGAGAGCAAGAGATTAATAACTCTAGGGAATGTTTATTCCATAGAAGTCCTACCTCTGTGATACCATGGCGCTACCATACCCATTACCATACTATTGGCCCTATAATCCATTGCCTCATATGTGTCCCTTTCTTCACGATTGGTAAATCCACTTTTATGACACTATGGAACTCCTCCTAGTCCACCTGTATTTTAGCCAACACTCTGTTTTGGATAATTGAGTCTCTCTAGACTCGTCGTCGCTTATTTGCCCCTTTTGATCCCTTCAATACCTTTGTGTTTTTTGAGTTGATGGAAAGATAGACTGTAACACTCATGCATAACCTCAACTATCATGTTGCCGGGCTCACATTGGTTCTATTTTTCTTAGCTTCCTTGGTAGTAACATTCACTTACTCGACTTTGTTCTCTAACTTGTCGGGCCTCCTTAAGCGAATATGAGCTTTAGAGCAATCCGACTCCTCTAATCACTTCGATCATATCTCTATATGATCAAGTCTCCCCCATGAGATTTATTAGTACTTGCACTCAGAATTCCTTCTCGGTGGTACATAGCCCCCATATGTTGATAACTGAAACTTTCATCCAATGCAAAATTTGATGCATGCATGAAAGGTTCACCTCTATAGTACTATAGCATTTACTCCTTGAATTCATAGCCCTTCTTGTTGTTAGGATCGAGAGCACTAAGAGGGGGGGGGGGGTGAATTAGTGCAGCGGATATTTTTCAGCGATTAAAACCAAAAGCTACGTTCGTTCGACAAAGACTATTTTGATGCAAAAACCGATTCTAAGATTACTTATGATTAAGTGCAGTTTACGTTTAAGCGCAGTTAGCGTCTAAACGCAGTTAGCGTCTAAATGCAGATTGCGTCTAAACTCAGATTGCGTCTAAGCGCAGTTTGCGTCTTAGCGCAGATTGCGTCTAAGCGCAGATTGCGTCTAAACGCAGATTGCGTCTAAGCGCAGATTGAGCAGAAGTATAAAGACAATGTGCTGCTGTTGTACAGCTCAAAAGGAAATCTGCAAAAAACAGATTTACGTCTAAACGCAGATTTGCGTCTAAACGCAGATTTACGTCTAAACGCAGATTTACGTCTTAAACGCAGATTTACGTCTTAGACGCAGATTTACGTCTGAACTTTGAAACTCGTTTGTATATTCGCAGAGGGCAGTATGCAGTTGAAATCAAGACGTAAACGTAAACTGAAATCTGATGATTGTGCGAGGAAAGCCGATTTACGTCTAAATGCAGTTTTACGTCTAAATGTTGAAACTCGTTCGTAAAATTACAGAAGACAGTTTGCAGTTATAAATAGAATCAAACTGTAAGTGTAAACTGCAAAGAAACTCGTTTGCAAAAGCACAGAGGACAGTTCTGCAGAATCAAAACGTAAACGTAAACTGTAATGTACTAAAACACGACTTTACGTCTGAATGCAGATTCGGAAGAACAGCACTTAGAACTTGTTCGTGAAAGCGCAGAGAGCAGTAGTAGTGGAGGAGGTTTGCAGTAAAGATAAAGTGCTCAAAGATAAACGCAAACCAGAGATTTAGAGTGGTTCGGTCAGTCCTGACCTACTCCACTTTTGGCTTCCTCCACCGACAAGGTTGCCGACGTCAACTAGGGGCCTTCCTTCAATGGGTGAAGGCCAAACTGCCCTTTTATAGTTTCTCTCCTTTTGACAGGCTCAGGAGACAACCTTTACAGACCTTTCTCTCCTCACTTTACAACTGAAAACTTGAAGAACAGAAGGAGGAGACTTAAAGGCTTTACAATCACTTTTGAGCTCTTAGAATCACAGAAAAGATCAAGATTTCGGTGTAGGTCTGTATCTTTTCAGTGTTGAATGGGTGGGGAATTTATAGGCCCCAACCCAATTCAAATTTGGAGCTCAAAACGATCAAATCCCGGAATTCCGGGATCAAGCGGTTGCACCTCTTGACTGGAGAGGTTGCACCGCCTGGCAGAGCTCGAAGACCGAGCTCAGGCGGTGCCACCTCTCTGCCAGGGAGGTTGCACCGCCCAGTCTTGCTCGAAGACTGAGCTCAGGCGGTGCCACCTCTCTGCCAGGGAGGTTGCACCGCCCAGTCTAGCTCGAAGACTGAGCTCAGGCGGTGCCACCTCTCTGCCAGGGAGGTTGCACCGCCCAGTCTAGCTCGAAGACTGAGCTCAGGCGGTGCCACCTCCCGGCTGGGGAGGTTGCACCGCCCAGTCTCGCTGGGAGGCTTAGCCCAGGCGGTGCCACCTCCTGGCCTGGGCGGTTGCACCTCCTGGTGCAATCAGGGTCCGAATGGTTCATTCCATTCGACCCAATTTCAATCTTTCAGGGGCCCAATTGCCCCAAGATTAAGCCAATGGGATCACCTCCCATTTTCCAACTTAATCATCGTGCTAACTACGATTAAATCTAAGACAACTTCTGCAGCTTTGCTTTGGTGCGTCAATCGCTCCTTCCGGCGAGTTTCCGGCGAACTTCCGTCGATCATCCGATGAACCCTCGGTGATGCTCCTGCGGACTTCCGGCAAACTCCTGGACTTTGCGACGATCCACTTGGCAAGTTCCGACGAGCTTCGCTTGGCAAGCTTCTGGACTTCTCGGATCTGTTCTCGCAGAACCTCCGACGACCGTCCGAACTTCCGTCGAACTCTCGAACTCCCAACGTGATCATGAACTTGACTCCGGCGCAACTCCTGCTGCTTGTCTTTCTTTCATCGTAGTTAATCCTGCACACACAAAAACAAAAACTTTGATCGAGACAATTAATCCTAAGCAATTAACCAAGTTGTCCGGCATGTCATTGGTCCCTCGACGCTTCGTCCGATTCTTCGGCGCATCGTCCTTTCCTACAGCCTATTGCCCAATCGGCCTGTTGACTCCGCAACTCCGATATCCTTGGCACAATACCCGCTCTTCTTGGCCTGATGCCCGAGTCCACGGCCCGAAGCCTTCTGTCGATACGTCGACCGATCCACCGGCCCGACGTCCAATCTTCTGACATGTTCCTCCGGCACAACATGATGTTCCTGCTTTAATTGTCTCATCCTGATCAAAGCATCCTGCGTCACTCAAAACGCAGATTAAATCATAAACATATATCAAGTAGTTTCATCATCAAAATACGAGATTCAACAATCTCCCCCTTTTTGATGATGACAACTACTTGATGACGGAGTTAAACTTAACTCCCGGAGTTTAAACAAACTTGCCCTATCAATATACCTTATTGATAGAAACTCTTAGATTCAAAAATCTAAGCAACATGTCATCATAATCGGAGTTAACCTTAACTCCCAGAGTTTAAACAAACTCCCCCTATCAATATGCCATATTGATAGAACCTTGAATTCAAACTGAATTCAAGTCATTGCAATATTCATCATGAATACTTGCAACACGTCAACATGAACATATGCATAAACTTATGCATCACATGTCATGTCATCAACATACTTTCATCAACATACTTCTCCCCCTTTGTCATCAACAAAAAGGAGAAGTATCACAATCAAGTGTTTGTGATATTGGTTCAACTCATTGCATGAAAAACATATTATCAAGTTTTATCATCATGCAATTTTGCTAGAAAATATAGCAAGTTTTGAATCATGCTTAGAATATTCAAGCTATCAAGTTTTAGATATGCAAGTTTTATAGCATACAAGATAGCACTTGAAAATTATAGATGTTCAAGATAGCAAGTTCTACATTATGCAAGCTAGCAAATTAGAGATGTTCAAGAAGGCAACTCTTGCTTCTTGAAATATGAAAATTTTGTCCACTTTGCTAGATGCGCAAGTTAGCATGTTTTGCTTCTTGAGATAGGCAAGATAGCAATCAAGTTTTTGCATCTTCTTGACTTGTGCAAGCTAGCTATCTCCCCCTTTGTCATTGTCAAAAAAAAGGAAGAATACAATTTTGTAGTTCTTTTTCCTTTTACAACGATTTCAAGATCATGACAAAGGATGAATAATCAAGTTATGAATGTCAAGATAATTTTTCATCATGAATATTTTATCATTGCATTATCATAAGTTGAAGTATTACATGCATAATATCATATCATCATTCATAATTACATTAATGTTTCAATATAGCAATTTCTTCTCAAAATGTGTAACTTAGCACTCATCATGATTTACATCATTTGCAATACATCACATCATAATTAGAAAGCACAAGTATTGCATGCATAATTACAAATCATAAATGTTTCATATCATGATGGTATCAATTTTGTCAAATTATATCCTACCATGCATGATCAATAACTCCTCATTTGTATTTCATGCATTATTTCATTTCATCTCATAAGGAATATCAAGAAAAGTTATTGGATGAGGAGATAAATATTTTATGAATACACGGAATTGTATAAAAATCATATCATAAGTGTTTCGTGTATTCATATTATCACATGAAGCATATTATCATTTTTGAGATTTATAACATGAATAACGTTATTACTATTTCATCAAAATCAATTTCGAGATTCACACAATATTATGAAATCATTAATCTCGATAAGATGGGAAAAGCATTTTCTTTTTAAGTGATTCTTTTAACACATCATAAAAAAAAAAAACTCATTCATAATTCAAGTGATTTACAAGATATCATAAATGAATTTATCACTTGTATTTTATCAAAATCGAGAACTCTAGAGATAGAAAATGATTGAAGCATTTAACATGATTAATGCATGATTCATATTTAAAGTGTATCTTATGTCGTAAATACGAATCAAGCATTTGTCAAATCTGAAATCCTCCTCAAAATTATATTCAATAAATTCATGTATGACAAGCATAGATTTATTGAAAAATCAATAAGATAGAGGATTACATTTCAAGTGTTCATCAATTGTAGCATTTCATCATATGGTAAGATATCAATGCGTAAAACTGTGAAGCAAGATTTTGTTTGATATCTTGATACAGGGCATATAGCAATGATAGCAATCATATATTTCTTGGTGATGCAAGCATGGGATAATCATAGCATAGTGTTTATAGCATCAATTCATATATTTCTTCCCCTTTTTTTTAAGTGTTTCATCTTAAGTGATCGATTTCATGTTAGCATGCCTTTTCATTTATGTCAAATGAAAACATGCATCAACGTTTAGGATCGTGAAATGGATTTCATCATAAAACCATCAATCACAAAAATCATCTTGTATAACTTTAAAATCTCAAATCTTTATTCTTATGTCAAAATCATACATCATATTTAACAAACAAAGACAATGAAAAATATCAAGCCTTTCAGACAAAAGCCATATATCGTAATTGAAAAGCAATATGAAAATCTTCAAAATATACATTCTTGCTTCTCAAGCACATAAATAAGATTTAATCTCACTAGGTGTACAATCATTAGATTTCTATCTTGCATTAACATAAGACATGCAATTTTCATTATCATTTTCAAAATTACAAGCATGATCATATTTTTGCATTTTCATTATTAAATTATTAAAAATGTAATTTTCAAGAAAATTTAAAGAAAAATGCATCATGAAAAACATCATGTAATTTCGAAGTAAATTAAAGGCATTTTGATTACCTCAGCATCGAAAGGCGTAAAGGCATAGTTTGCCACCTCACCTTTGTTGATTTTCTCCTCGTCTTCAGAGGAGCTCGATTCATCCCAATTTTTGTTCTTCTTCTTGCATTCAAAGCAAGTAGTTCCGTTCTTTTTACTTTTTAATTTTTGTTTCATTTGTAGTTTAAGTTCACCATCACTTGAGCTTATGCTCGAGTGGTCTTCAAATGTTCTGTCCCAAATCCTTCCTGTTCTTTGGAAGGTGGTTCTCAAGTTCTTCACGTGCATTGCACGTCATTTCATATGTGATCAATGAACCAATTAGTTCTTCAAGTGGAAATTGGTTCAAGTTTTTCGATTCTTGAATAGCAGTTATTTTTGAATCCCACTTCTTAGAAAGAGAACGCAAAATCTTGTTCACAAGTTCAGAATTAAAAAAACATTTGCCAAGAGCTCTTAAACCATTGACGACATCCGTAAAACGGGTGTACATGTCAACAATGGTTTCGCTTGGCTTCATTTGAAAAAGCTCGAAATCATGCAGTAAAATATTAACTTTCGAGTCTTTGACTCTACTAGTTCCTTCGTGCGTGATTTCAAGAGTGCGCCAAATATCGAAAGCCGTTTCACACAAAGAAACCCGATTGAATTCATTCTTGTCCAAAGCGCAAAATAAGGCATTCATAGCCTTTGCGTTTAAGGAGAAATACTTCTTCTCCAAATCCGACCATTCGTTCGTCGGTTTAGAGGGAAGTTGAAAACTGTTTTCAACAATATTCCATAAATCCAAATTCAGAGAAATCAAGAAAACTCTCATTCGAGTTTTCCAATAAGTGTAGTCCAATCCGTTAAAGAACGGTGGACGAACAACCGATAAGCCCTCTTGAAGAGCCATTTCTCTCGGGTGTAAATCCGAAATGAGAAATACCCCGCTCTGATACCAATTGTTAGGATCGAGAGCACTAAGAGGGGGGGGGTGAATTAGTGCAGCGAATATTTTTCAGCGATTAAAACCAAAAGCTACGTTCGTTCGACAAAGACTATTTTGATGCAAAAACCGATTCTAAGATTACTTATGATTAAGTGCAGTTTACATTTAAGCGCAGTTAGCGTCTAAACGCAGTTAGCGTCTAAATGCAGATTGCGTCTAAACTCAGATTGCGTCTAAGCGCAGTTTGCGTCTTAGCGCAGATTGCGTCTAAGCGCAGATTGCGTCTAAACGCAGATTGCGTCTAAGCGCAGATTGAGCAGAAGTATAAAGACAATGTGCTGCTGTTGTACAGCTCAAAAGGTAATCTGCAAAAAATAGATTTACGTCTAAACGCAGATTTGCGTCTAAACGCAGATTTACGTCTAAACGCAGATTTACGTCTTAAACGCAGATTTACGTCTTAGACGCAGATTTACGTCTGAACTTTGAAACTCGTTTGTATATTCGCAGAGGGCAGTATGCAGTTGAAATCAAGACGTAAACGTAAACTGAAATCTGACGATTGTGCGAGGAAAGCCGATTTACGTCTAAATGCAGTTTTACGTCTAAATGTTGAAACTCGTTCATAAAATTGCAGAAGACAGTTTGCAGTTATAAATAGAATCAAACTGTAAGTGTAAACTGCAAAGAAACTCGTTTGCAAAAGCACAGAGGACAGTTCTGCAGAATCAAAACGTAAACGTAAATTGTAATGTACTAAAACACGACTTTACGTCTGAATGCAGATTCGGAAGAACAGCACTTAGAACTTGTTCGTGAAAGCGCAGAGAGCAGTAGTAGTGGAGGAGGTTTGCAGTAAAGATAAAGTGCTCAAAGATAAACGCAAACCAGAGATTTAGAGTGGTTCGGTCAGTCCTGACCTACTCCACTTTTGGCTTCCTCCACCGACGAGGTTGCCGACGTCAACTAGGGGCCTTCCTTCAATGGGTGAAGGCCAAACTGCCCTTTTACAGTTTCTCTCCTTTTGACAGGCTCAGGAGACAACCTTTACAGACCTTTCTCTCCTCACTTTACAACTGAAAACTTGAAGAACAGAAGGAGGAGACTTAAAGGCTTTACAATCACTTTTGAGCTCTTAGAATCACAGAAAAGATCAAGATTTCGGTGTAGGTCTGTATCTTTTCAGTGTTGAATGGGTGGGGAATTTATAGGCCCCAACCCAATTCAAATTTGGAGCTCAAAACGATCAAATCCCGGAATTCCGGGATCAGGCGGTTGCACCTCTTGACTGGAGAGGTTGCACCGCCTGGCAGAGCTCGAAGACCGAGCTCAGGCGGTGCCACCTCTCTGCCAGGGAGGTTGCACCGCCCAGTCTTGCTCGAAGACTGAACTCAGGCGGTGCCACCTCTCTGCCAAGGAGGTTGCACCGCCCAGTCTAGCTCGAAGACTGAGCTCAAGCGGTGCCACCTCTCTGCCAGGGAGGTTGCACCGCCCAGTCTAGCTCGAAGACTGAGCTCAGGCGGTGCCACCTCCCGGCTGGGGAGGTTGCACCGCCCAGTCTCGCTGGGAGGCTTAGCCCAGGCGGTGCCACCTCCTGGCCTGGGCGGTTGCACCTCCTGGTGCAATCAGGGTCCGAATGGTTCATTCCATTCGACCCAATTTCAATCTTTCAGGGGCCCAATTGCCCCAAGATTAAGCCAATGGGATCACCTCCCATTTTCCAACTTAATCATCGTGCTAACTACGATTAAATCTAAGACAACTTCTGCAGCTTTGCTTCGGTGCGTCAATCGCTCCTTCCGGCGAGTTTCCGGCGAACTTCCGTCGATCATCCGAAGAACCCTCGGTGATGCTCCTGCGGACTTCCGGCAAACTCCTGGACTTTGCGACGATCCACTTGGCAAGTTCCGACGAGCTTCGCTTGGCAAGCTTCTGGACTTCTCGGATCTGTTCTCGCAGAACCTCCGACGACCGTCCGAACTTCCGTCGAACTCTCGAACTCCCAACGTGATCATGAACTTGACTCCGGCGCAACTCCTGCTACTTGTCTTTCTTTCATCGTAGTTAATCCTGCACACACAAAAACAAAAACTTCGATCGAGACAATTAATCCTAAGCAATTAACCAAGTTGTCCGGCATGTCATTGGTCCCTCGACGCTTCGTCCGATTCTTCGGCGCATCGTCCTTTCCTGTAGCCTATTACCCAATCGGCCTGTTGACTCCGCAACTCCGATATCCTTGGCACAATACCCGCTCTTCTTGGCCTGATGCCCGAGTCCACGGCCCGAAGCCTTCTGTCGATACGTCGACCGATCCACCGGCCCGACGTCCAATCTTCTGACATGTTCCTCCGGCACAACATGATGTTCCTGCTTTAATTGTCTCATCCTGATCAAAGCATCCTGCGTCACTCAAAACGCAGATTAAATCATAAACATATATCAAGTAGTTTCATCATCAAAATACGAGATTCAACACTTGTCATTATGTTGTTTATTAAAGTGGAGCTCCTAAGAGCTCTCGATTATAACTTCGCATGATCATGTCCCTCGCGGGACATCTCTCGTGTGTGTTGATTGCATTGCTTCAAATTATCCACCATGATCCGCTACATCATTTTGCCTCTTGGTGATATCTCTATTGTATTCTAATATTAGTGGGAAGAACTCGGACTGTAATCTCTTTATGTATGGCCTTTGCCAACACATCGCAAGGCCTTCATCACCTTCGATTGTATTAGCTCCTTTGGCAATTGATCTTTGTCCACCCATTCTTAAGTCACACTTGGATGAAGCATAGTTATAGGATAATCTGTCGCCTAGCTGCTCTTGAAGTCCACTAAGTTTACTGAAATTGATGCACCATTATTTGGATCCTGGGCCTCTATCCTAGCACAATCTCCATTGCACACCACTTCATGTGAGGTAACTTGAATGATAGCACTACAACATATTCTTCAAGAGTGCTCACCTTCATGCCCTCTTGCCTTGTGCCAAAGCCTTTTGACCCCAACTTTATCTTCGCAAGTTGACTCACCTTAGTTCCTTCATCAAATGCTTCGCTAAGATAAGGTGCATGTGCCTCAAAGCTCTCTTCATCTTTGGCGCCATACAGGATGAGTCTACTGCATTAAAATGAGAAACTCATGGAATGACATGATCTCACTCTTATCTCTGCAAGAGTTTATGTCGTTAGACTCTATCCGAAAAAACTTCATGCCTCCACTCCATGATTCTTCTTCTATATCAACTTTTTTCAAATAGATTAAGTACTTCACTATATTTTACCCAAGTTATTCTACCTCTTGGTTTATATTGAGCTAATGGTGGTACTCATGCCCACCATTTCATGGATTAGTCCTCCTTTAAGTCTGATCTCTACATTGACTCTAAATATGCCTTTATTTGGTATTGCCTTAGGTCGCTTCCCCACTTGATCTCGTAATACATCTATCAACATATTACCTCATATGAGATAATATGACGACTCCTTATTGCTTGCTTAGTCACTTGAATTATATGTAGTTGTTGTCTTAAGGTATCTTCTTCAACATGTGTAGCTCATTACACATGATTCTCTCTTTTGTTAATCGAGACTTATCCCTCCTAGATATCTATCCCATTGGAACAATTTCTCTTTTCACATCCTTCCCTCTATAAGTTTCGGAGACCACTATCCCCTTGGACTATTTTGCCTTGCTAAGAAAACTGTGCATTATTCCACCCCCGCGAATGCACTTGATAGATTATAACTCTTTGTCAATATAGTCCCCATTACACCACTGAAGATATATCAATATGCTGAACTCGCTAAACAATTTAGCCTCATATAGACGTATCCTTCTCCTGTCAAAGAGAAAGTTACAATACTCTATGGTGTCAAAGTTCGGTCACCTTGGGATGGCTATGGATAGTCCATCTTCCGTACACAATATATTTTGTACGTTTATTGATATTATATATATATATATATATATATATATATATATATATATATATATATATATATATATATATATATATATATATATATATATGTCATTATTAATTATTTAGTGGAGGAGTGCAGTTGAATCGGAGACAATTTGAAAATTCACAATCTTGTATCATATGGTGTATTTAAAATCAAATTTTTATTCAAGACATACTATTTTCTCGATCAGCAATTATAGAAGCATACACATGCGTAATCAGACAGGTTTGAATTAGGAATACATTGTCCTTCTCCATTCTTTTCCTTAATGCATTGTTCTTTACAAGCAGATAAGTTGCAGCCACCATGATTCAAGTATTCTTGACATCTTGCTGCGTCCACCTTGGTCACAATAGCGTTGACTGCATATTCCACATAAAGAAAATACATTTGTATAAATATCATGGTATGAAGTCTTTTAAATCTAAAAAAAATAAAGAACATCCTCTATGTGCTGTGAAATAAATGTTAATGTTAATAAAAATAAGATGCATATTGGGGCTCAGAAATCGTAGAATGATTTGGCCATTGTTACTCGACGAAAGAAAGAAAAAGAAAAACTATCCGAAGGTAATCTAATAAAATTTAAGAACAAATAAAGAGAGATAATACCGGAGGCGAAGATAGTGAGCACCAAAAGGAAGGAGACGAGGGAAACTTTTGCCATCCTTCAATCTGAATGATACTTACTTTTTTTGTTGAGTAAATGACCTCAATTAAGTCATGTATATATAGTTACACGGGCCATGAACAATCAATTGAATGAATTATATCCTTGCATTCTTCTTTTGAAAGATATAGTCTTTATTGCATTTGTATGGTTGCAGAGAGCATGAACAATCATTTAAATAGTTTATTTCTTTCCATTCAATAAAAGATACAGTATTATAGCCTATTTTAATTTTTTTACTGATTATATATTATCTACAACCACACTTATTTTTGGCTAATGTGTGGCCCCAAAACCTATTTGGAAAATTAAATTGAGTTGAAATATACTACTTGGTTGATTTGAAAAAAATGAGTTTCCTTCCTATTTGGATATTATCTTGAAAATTATACATTGAGTCAAATTAGGTACTTATTTAAAAAAAATATCAAATTAGGTACTTATTTGTTTTTTTTCACTTACTTGGTGATTTTTTTTCTTTTAGAATGTTGATGGTAAAAATTAAATGGAAGTTCTAAAGCATGGATTAAGAATGCTAGTCAAAGATTTTAAATGGTTCAACATGACAATACTTATTTAACCATAAAATATTTAAGTAATCTTATCATAACTGAATTTTTTTTATTGATCGATAATCATAATCAAAATCTAATTAGATCTATAATATATCTTATTCAATTAAATATAGCTTAACATTATTACCACTAGTGTTTCTTTTCATAAGTTCATACAAACAGTTTTGTCACTTATACAACAGGCTTTAGCTTATTTTAGCGGTCAAGAATTAAAGAAGAGGTTGATTAATAAATCTAAAAAATAAATTTTATATGATAATAAGAGATATAAGAGATACTTCGACTATGAATATAAACTACCAAAGGATCTAAAGTTAAGTTAGAGGATTGGATGTCGAACCGTAGGATAGATCGATGTGCTAAGGAATCCATCGATAAGTTGAAGGATGGATCCATGACTTAAAAAGATTAGATGACATGTCATGGAGGTCTGGTCGATGTATCGAAAATGACTTAAAATAATATTGTCTTCTTAAAATAATGCTCAAACAAGATAAATTTATAGTGAGAAGTAACCCTTCGTACAAGAGTTCATACAAGAATGCTAAAACAGACCAAGTTCAAGTGAGAAATAACCTTTCTTACATGAAGATTCAAAAGATACATGAAAAAGAAATTCCAATAAGATAAAAATAAAGACAAAAAATGAGCCAAATAAAAAGATAATTATATATTTTGAAGATAGAGAATAAATACTCTAAACTTAACGAAACATATTATTTTCTATAGATCTGAACGATGACAAAATATTCATGTAGCTAACCGTAAATAATTGTAACTTATAACCATAAATGATTGTTTCTAATGTTAGCAATTTTAAGTTTGAATTATTAGAAATACTTTATAGAGACCCCCTACAATTACACCTTCAAATGCCAAGTTAAAGGAGACGCCCTGTAGTTCAAAATTTAAAAATAGAAAGTGTATAGAAAAGACATTTTGCCTTTTCCCTTTCTAAGTACCAAAAGAGACATGAAATTTGGTGGAAAGAAAACACCCACTTCTTCTAAATAGAAGAGTTAATTATTTCCTTCACAAAATTGTTTGGCAGTCTTCACAAAAGGTTTCTAGCAAAATACATTTTCCATTGCTCTCCGTTCGACCAACAATGTAAATTTGCTACTGCTAAAAGAATTATAGAATCAGTCTAAAAAACAAGTTAGAAACAAGAGATTGTCTAGATATTTGTCCATTATGTAGAAGAGTAAATTGTTGGCTCCGATCCATATGTGGGCTTGGATAATTTGGACCATAAACCCAAATCAATAATTAAGAAAGAAAGGGCAAAAGGTGAGGGTAAAAAAAAAAAATTAGAGAGTGCAGCGTGGGTGTGGGCTGTGTGACAGCATATAGAGAAAAGAGGAGAGAGAAATAAAGAGAGAAAATAAGATTTTTGAGATTTGTGCTTGACGATCGGTGGTCAAACGTTGTCAGTTTTGGTCCAAATTTTATACGAAGAATCCTTGTAGTAAGCTCTACAATCCTAACGGTATTGATCTATATTTTACCCTCTCTGAGGTACTTTCCTGCTATATCCATTTTGTGAGATCTAGAATTCTCTTGTGAGGAGATCCACCCTATGTGATGAAGATTCTTGAGTCAAGATCTATGATATTGATGTTATTGTGATCCTCTAGTTATTCTAGAGAAGACTTATTGTAAATCTGTTATCATTACTATTGATAGTGAAAGTTTAAAGTGAACTACAGTCCTGTGGTTTTTCCCACATTGGGTTTTCCATGTTAAAAGATTTGGTCTCACTATGTGATTGATTATTTGCTCTATTGTTTATGCTGTACTAGTTGATATTTTTATTTGGATATCAAGTTGGTATTTTGATGAGGAACCCATTTTGATACACAAAGAGGGAAAAAAAATATTCTGCTTTAACAAGCTTTTTCCCAACAAGTGGTATTAGAGCAACATGTTGTTTGGTGCTAGTTTTTCTTATGTAATTAAAATAGAGCAGTCAGATGGTATGATTAAATTGAACTCATCAAATTATTCCATTTGGAGGCGTCTGATGGAAGATTTGCTATATTGCAAAGATTTGTATAAGACTATCAAGGTTAAAGATAAACCTTCTACTATGGACGATGAAAAATGAGAAGTTCAACATAGAAAAGCAATTGCCTATATTAGAAGATCGATGGATATAAACTTTTATGAGCATATTTCAGATGAAACCAGAGCTGATGTTGTTTGGTAAAGGTTAGAAAATCTCTTTACGGAAAAGATAGTAGGAAATAGAATTTCTCTCCTCAGAAGGCTTGTAAATTTGAAGTATAAAGATGGTAGTAACATTGTTGAGTATATAAGCCTATTTCAGAGTCTTGAAAACAAACTAGTTGCTATGACAATAAATATAGATGATGAGATGCAAGGATTACTACTTCTCAACTCTTTATCAGAAAGTTGAAAAACATATGTGGTGATAATTTGTAACTCCATGCCAGAGGGGACTCTAACTATAGACATGGTTAAAGACAGCTTGCTAAATGAAGATGTCAGAAGAAAAGAACAGAGTGAATCTTCTTCTGGGGCATTTGTTACTGAAAAACAAGAAAGACGTGGAAGAAGACATAGCAGAAATCTATATGGTTATAGAGGAAGATCCAAGTCTAGAAGAGATATCAAATGTTTTCATTGTAATAAGCTAGGTTACATGAAGAAAGAATGTAGGTTTTGGAAGCGAGAACATAATGAAATAAAGAAAAATGAGAAAGAGACCAATACAGTTGCTGCTGAAGATAATATCACTATTGTCTGTGATGAAGGTTGTGTTAGTCTTGTAGCTCAGGACAGTAATTGGGTAATTGATTCTGGTGCTTCATTTTATGTTACTTCTCATGGTGATTTCTTTATATCTTACACTACGAGTGATTTTGGTAATGTCAGAATGGGAAACAATGGTACATCTAAGATTGTGAGTATTGGAGATATTTGCTTGGAGACCAGTATTGGGAGCAAATTGATACTCAAAGATGTAAGACATGTTCTAGATATTCATCTTAACTTGATATCTATAGTAGACTTGATGATGAGGGCTTTGCACACTATTTTGGTGAAAGCAAATGGAAACTCACTAAAGGTTCTCTGATTGCGGCAAGAGAAAAGAAACTTAACTCTTTTTATGTCATGGAAGCTAAGCTACACAAAGGAGAGATTAATGCAATTCAAAAAGGTGAAAGTATAGATCTTTGGCATAAGAGGCTTGGACATATCAGCGAGAAGGGACTTCAAACTCTTGCTAGAAAGCAGTTCTTACCAGAGTTGCAAGGTACATCTCTTAAATCTTGTGATCATTGCTTAGTTGGAAAAACACATAAAGTTGCATTTCATATATATCCATCATCTAGAAGATTTAGTTCATACTGATGTTGGAGGTGCTCTTTATTTTGTTACTTTTATTGATGACCATTCTAGAAAAGTGTGGGCTTTTGCTTGGAAATCTAAAGACCAGGTACTCGATGTTTTCAAGGAGTTTCATGTCAGTGTTGAAAGAGAAACTGGCAAAAAACTAAAGTGTATTCGATCAGATAATGGTGCCGTGTACAGGGGTCCTTTTGAAAATTATTGCAGGTTCCATGGTATCAAGCTTGAGAAAACAATTCCTAAAACTCCTCAACAGAACGGTGTGACAGAAAGGATGAATAGAACCATTGAAGAAAGGATTAGGTATATGCTTTCCCATGCCAAGTTACCAAATTCATTTTAGGGGGAGGCTATGAGAACTACAGTTGATCTGATAAATCTTTCTCCATCAGTTCCTTTAAAAGGTGATGTTCCTGAGAGAGTATGGAGAGGAAAAGATATATCTTATAATCACTTAAGAGTCTTTGGGTGTAAAGCATTTGTTCATATTCCCAAAGATGAGAGGTCCAAGCTTGATAGTAAAGCAAAAGCATGTATCTTCTTGGGATATGGTCAAAAAGAGTTTGGGTATAGATTATGGGATCCAGTGAATAAGAAGATTATTAGAAGCAGAGATGTTGTGTTTCTTGAAGACTAATTATTTGATGATGATGATAATATTGAGAAGCCAGAAACCTCTATTTATATTCCTTGGAGTTTGGGTCCAGTTCCTTCACTTGTAATTCATGATGATCGTGAGGGAGATGAACAAGAATATTGTGGTGAGAATACCAGTGATGATACACCTACAGTTGATGATACTGAACCAATTGAACAAGCACCTCCACCACCAGTTGAGATTCCATTGAGAAGATTCACTAGAGAGCGACAACCATCTACCAAATATCCTCCACATGAGTATGTTATGCTTACTGACGGGGAAGAGCAAAAAACTTTCCAAGAAGCTATTCTACATGAGAATAAGAATGAGTGGGTTAAAGCCATGTAAGAAGAGATGAGATCCTTGCTTGAGAACCACACCTATGACTTGGTAAAATTACCTAAAGAGAAGAAAGCTCTCAAGAATAAGTGGGTTTACAAATTGAAGACTAAAAACAATAGCTCACAATAAAGATACAAGGCATGACTAGTTGTGAAAGGATTCAGTTAAAAGAAAGGTATTGACTGCAAGAAATATTTTCTACAGTTATGAAAATATCCTCTATCCGAGTTGTTCTTGGTTTGGTTACCCGCTTGAATTTAGAAGTTAAGTAACTTGATATAAAAATAGCATTTCTTCATGGTGACTTAGAAGAAGAAATTTACAAGGAGTAACCAGAAGGTTTCAAAGTCAAGGGAAAAGAAAATATCGTGTGTAAGATTAGGAAAAGCTTATATAGACTCAAACAGGCACCTAAACAGTAGTATAAGAAGTTTGATTACTTTATGATGAGCCAAAGGTATGATAGAACCACATCTAATGTTTATTAAGAAATTTTCAGATTATGATTTTATTATTTTGCTGCCATATGTTGAAGATATGCTGATTGTTGGCCATGATGTTGGAAAAATTGGAAAGCTTAAAAGAGAGCTAAGCAAGTCTTTTGCCATGAAAGACTTGGGATCGGTAAAACAAATACTTGACATTAAGATTCTTCGTGATAGAAAGAAAAGGAAGATTTGGCTATCTCAGGAGACTTATATTGAAAAGGTTTTTGAAAGATTCAACAGGAGTAAAGCCAAAGTAGTTTGTTCTCCACTTGTAGGTCATTTCAAGCTTAGTTCGAAATAATATCCTACAAGTGGGAAAGAAAAAGAAGAAATGTCCAGAGTGGCTTACTCATCTACAGTAGGCAGTTTGATATATGCTATGGTTTATACTAGGCCAGATATAGCTCATGCAGTTGGAGTTGTCAACCAATTTCTCTCAAATCCTAGAAAGAAACATTGGGTAGCAGTGAAATGGATATTAAGATATCTAAGAGGTACTTCCAAGTTATGTTTATGTTTTGGTAATGATGAACCTGTGTTAGAAGGTTATACAGATGCAGGCATGGCAAGTAATACTGATTTCAGGAAGTCTACTTCGGGATTTTTGATGACATTTGCAGGAGGAGCAGTCTCTTGGTAGTCTAAGTTACAGAAGTGTGTTGCTCTATCAACCACAAAAGCAGAATACATAGCAATTACTGAATCTTACAAAGAAACTTTATGGATAAAAATGTTTCTACAAGAATTGAGCTTGAAACAAGAAAGATATACTATTTACTATGATAGTCAAAGTGTCATTCACCTCTCCATATGAGCGGGAGGGGGAGAATTATTGGGTCCAACCCATATGTGGGCTTGGACAATTTGGGCCATAAGCCCAAATCAATAATTAAGAGAGAAAGGGCAAAAGATGAGGGTAAAAAAAAAAAAAAATTAGAGAGTGCAGCATGGGTGTGGGCTGTGAACGTGTGCGGTGGTGTGCAGAGAAAAGAGGAGAGAGAAAATAAGATTTTTGAGATTTCTGCTTGACGATCGGTGGTCAAACATTATCAGTTTTAGTCCAAATTTTATATAAAGAATCCTTGTAGTAAGATTTACAATCCTAACGGTGTTGATCTATATTTTAACGTCTCTGAGGTACTTTCCTGCTATATCCACTTTGTGAGACCTAGAATTCTCTTATGAGGAGATCCACCCTATGTGATGAAGATTCTTGAGCCAAGATCTATGATTTTGATGTTATTGTGATCCTCTAGTTATTCTAGAGAAGACCTATTATAAACCTGTTATCATTACTATTGATAGTGAAAGTTTGAGGTGGACTATGGTCCCGTGATTTTTCCCACATTGGGTTTTCCACGTTAAAAGATTTGGTCTCACTATGTGATTGATTATTTGCTCTATTGTTTATGCTGGGCTAGTTGATATTTTTATTTGGATATCAAGGTGGTATTTTGATGAGGAACCCATTTTGATACACAAAGGGAAAAGAATATTCTGCTTTAATAGATTTTTTCCCGACATAAATGTTCTTAAAAGTTACTGAATTAAAGCTATTTAGTAATTCTATGTCACAATTCATGTCTTTGAAAAGTTTTATCACATAAATGTTATGGAGTTGACATCGAATCAGAATACTTTGATCCTTTTTAATAGTGTTTAATAATGTTCATATGTTATACCTCCATAATAAGTCACTCGATTCATCAACTATGGATATACTAGGCCACTACGCCATAGTCCCCAGATGATATAGGAGAATCTAATCCTTTGGACCTATATATCCTCAGTTACCATATACCTATAGTCCCTCATCCATCTAATATCTCAGAGACTATATATCGAGTATAGTACTGTTAGGCTCATATAGTTTCTACATGAGTCTCTCTTTAATCGGATTATCCCAGAGAACTCTTTCTCTCTCAATCCGAATGACCATAGCTAGAGATTTATTTGAGTAAGAACACATGAGATATTCTTATCATGACACTAAGAGTGGATGATCCTCTATCGACACTCAATAGCTCTCGTAAGGTTGGCTTCCACTCCCGATGATTAGTTGTGTTAGATATGAAACCTCCAGACCTATAAGTCCAGTATCAAAGAGTGGATTACTCACATATAACATCTTTGGTGTCTCAAGTCTAAAAACTAGATATACCATTAAGACGACTGAATCATTGTCTGATAATAAGACATCATCAACCATCTAACATTCCATGAGCGGATCGATCAATGAACTCATTCTCTAATGAGCACCTATCCGAGTTGTTCTTGGTTTGGTTGCCCACTTGAATTTAGAAGTTAAGCAACTTGATAAAAAAATAGCATTTCTTCATGGTGACTTAGAAGAAGAAATTTACATGGAGTAACCAGAAGGTTTCAAAGTCAAGGGAAAAGAAAATATCGTGTGTAAGCTTAGAAAAAGCTTATATGGACTCAAATAAGCACATAGATAGTGGTATAAGAAGTTTGATTCCTTTATGATGAGCCAAAGGTATGATAGAACCATATCTGATCATTGTGTGTTTATGAAGAAATTTTCAGATGATGATTTTATTATTTTACTACTATATGTTGATGATATACTGATTGTTGGCCATTATGTTGGAAAAATTAGAAAGCTTAAAAGAGAGCTAAGCAAGTCTTTTGCCATGAAAGACTTGGGATCGGTGAAACAAATACTTGGCATTAAGATTCTTCATGATAGGAAGAAAAGGAAGATTTGGCTATCTCAGGAGACTTTTATTGAAAATGTTCTTGAAAGATTCAACAGGAGTAAAGCCAAAGCAGTTTGTTCTCCACTTGTAGGTCATTTCAAGCTTAGTTCAAAACAATGTCCTACGAGTGGGAAAGAAAAAGAAGAAATGTCCAGAGTGCCTTACGCATTTGCAGTAGGTAGTTTGATGTATGCTATGGTTTGTACTAAGCCAGATATAGCTCATACAGTTGGAGTTGTCAGCCGATTTCTCTCAAATCCTAGAAAGAAACATTGGGTAGCAGTGAAATGGATATTAAGATATCTAAGAGGTACTTCTAGGTTATGTTTATGTTTTGGTAATGATGAACCTATGTTAGAAGGTTATACAGATGCAGACATGACAGGTAATACTGATTTCAGGAAGTCCACTTCTGGATTCTTGATGACATTTGCAGGAGGAGTAGTCTCTTGGCAGTCTAAGTTACAGAAGTGTGTTGCTCTATCAACCACAAAAGCAGAATACATAGTAATTACTGAATCTTACAAGGAGGTTTTATGGATAAAAAAGTTTCTACAAGAATTGAGCTTGAAACAAGAAAGATATACTATTTACTGTGCTAGTCAAAGTGTCATTCACCTCTCCATATGAGTTGGAGGGGGAGAATTGTTGGGTCCAGCCCATATGTGGGCTTGGACAATTTGGGCCATAAGCCCAAATCAATAATTAAGAGAGAAAGGGCAAAAGATGAGGGTAAAAAAAAAAAAAATTAGAGAGTGCAGCATGGGTGTGGGCTGTGAACATGTGTGGTGGTGTGCAGAGAAAAGAGGAGAGAGAAACAGAGAGAGAAAGTAAGATTTTTGAGATTTCTGTTTGACGATCGGTGGCCAAACATTGTCAGTTTTGGTTCAAATTTTATATAAAGAATCCTTGCAGTAAGCTTTACAATCCTAACGGTGTTGATCTATATTTTAACCTCTCTGAGGTACTTTCCTGCTATATCCACTTTGTGAGACCTAGAATTCTCTTATGAGGAGATCCACCCTATGTGATGAAGATTCTTGAGCCAAGATCTATGATTTTGATGTTATTATGATCCTCTAGTTATTCTAGAGAAGACCTATTGTAAACCTGTTATCATTACTATTGATAGTGAAAGTTTGAGGTGGACTACTGTCCTATGGTTTTTCTCACATTGGGTTTTCCACGTTAAAAGATTTGGTCTCACTGTGTGATTGATTATTTGCTCTATTGTTTATGCTGTGCTAGTTGATATTTTTATTTCGATATCAAGTTGGTATTTTGATGAGGAAACCATTTTGATACACAAAGAGGGAAAAGAATATTATGCTTTAATAGATTTTTTCCCAACATAAATGTTCTTAAAAGTTACTGAATTAAAGTTATTTAGCAATGCTATGTCACAATTCATGTCTTTGAAAAGTTTTATCACAGAAATGTTATGGAGTTGACATCGAATCAAAATCCTTTGATCCTTTTTAATAGTGTTTGATAATGTTCATATGTTATACCTCCATAATGAGTCACTCGATTCATCAACTACGGATATACTAGGCCACTACGCCACATTCCCCAAATGATATAGGAGAATCTAATCCTTTTGACTTATATATCCTTAGTTACCATATACCTATAGTCCCTCATCCATCTAATATCTCAGAGACTATATATCGAGTATAGTATTGTTAGGCTCATATAGTTTCTACATGAGTCTCTCTTTAATCGGATTATCCTAGAGAACTATTTCTCTCTCAATCTGAATGACCATAGCCAAGGATTTGTTTGAGTAAGAACACATGAGATATTCTTATCATGACATCGAGAGTGGATGATCCTCTATCGACACTCAATAGCTCTCGTAAGGTTGGCTTCCACTCCCTATGACTAGTTGTGTTAGATATGAAACCTCCAGACCTATAAGTCCAATATCAAAGAGTGGATTACTCATACATAACATCCTTGGTGTCTCAAGTCTAAAAACTAGATATACCACTGAGACGACTGAATCATTGTCTGACAATAAGACATCATCAACCATCCAACATTCCATGAGCGGATCAATCAATGAACTCATTCTCTAATAAGCACCTATACTGTATCCCAAGTATCCCTACACGAGCAGCTATGAGACTAGTTGCATCCAACATATGGATGGGTATATAGCACATCAGTTTGTCCGATTATCTCGATATCAATCTTAAGCAACCTATAACCGGGACTATTTAGGATCTGTGTTCAAAGGAGAATCTTTCTTATTGTCGTGATATCATCACTATCTGATTCCCATTGCACAGATCAATGGATATCACAATATATATTCATGCAACATGCAATATAAAGTGATAAAATATCAAATAATAATAATAAGCAAAAAAGACTGCGTGTCAAGTCACATGTGCTATCACTCACGTGATTGGCTTACAAGGCACCTATGACTAGAAATCTCCCACTTGACCTGAAGCTAGTCACTTATATGTCTGATCCCCATTAGACCCCTATGACACTCAAAAATAATTTGAGAGAACGATTTTGTCAGTGGATCTATGATGTTAGCTTCGGATTGAACTCTTTCCACTACTACATCTTCTCGGGTCACAATCTCTCTGATCGGATGGAACCTCTTTAGAATATGTTTAGACTTCTTATGAGACCTAGATTCCTTCGCTTGAGCAATCGCCCCGTTGTTGTTGCAATATAAGGGAATATGCTTCTCGTTGCCTGGCACGACTCCCATATCTGTGATGAACTTCTTCATCTAGACTCTCTCCTTTGCTGCCTCTACTGTAACAATCTACTCTGCCTCTATGGTCGAGTTAGCAAAAGTATTTTTCTTGGAACTCTTCCAGCATATTGCTCATTCAATCAGGGTATGCACATTGTTAGGATCAATAGCACTAAGAGGGGGGGGGGGGGGGGGGGGGGGGGGGTGAATTAGTGCAGCGGAAAACTTTCGACGATTAAAATCGCGTTCGTACGATAAGAGCGATTTCGATAGAAAATCCGATTCATAAATCACTTTAACTTGTAATCAAGCAAGATGCAGTTAAAGCAAGTCTATGAAGGCAGTTTGCAGTTGTGATGGAAATTAGAATGTAAGCGTAAACTGAAATATGATGTTCGTACGATAAAACTGATTTACGTCTAAACACTGATTCGGAAAATACTGAACTTTGAAACACAATCGTAAAAGTGCAAAAGGTAGTAAGCTATTGAGGAGGTTTGTAGTAAAGATAATATGCTCAAAGTAAATGCAAACCAAAGAGCACCGCGATTTTAGAGTGGTTCGGTCAATCTTGACCTACATCCACTTCTGGCTTCTTCCACCGACGTGGTCACCGACATCCACTAGAGGCCTTCCTTCAGTAGGCGAAGGCCAAGCACCCTTTTACAGTTTCACTCCTTTTGACGAGCTTAGGAGACAACCCTTACAAACTTTTCTTTCCTCTCTTAACAGATCAAAACTTGGAAGAAAAGAGGAAGGATAACTTTTAACTCATACAACACTTTTTGAGCTCTCAAAAACACAGAGTAAGATCAGGATTTCGGTGGTTTTTGGTTACTCTATCATTGCTGAAAGGGTGGGGTATTTATAGGCCCCAACCCAGTTTGAATTCCGAGCTCAAAACTATCAATTCCCAAAATTCTAGGGTCTAGCGGTTGCACCGCCTGACTGGGGCGGTTGCACCGCTTGGTAGAGCTCGGAGACTGAGCCTCTAGGCGGTGCCACCTCATGTCAGGGGGGGTTGCACCTCCTGCCAGAGCTCGGAGACCGAGCTCAGGCGGTGCCACCGCCTGACTAGGGCGGTTGCACCGCCCAGCCAAAGCTCGGAGACCGAGCTCAAGCGGTTGCACCGCCCAGTCTCGCTCGGAGACTGAGCCCAGGCGGTGCCACCGCCTGCCTGGGGCGGTTGCACCGCCCAGCTTTCCTTGGAGACCCTCTCCTGGGCGGTGCCACCGCCTACACTATTTCAGCTCACTGGTTGGGCTCCAAACTTGGCCCAAACCAGTCCGAACTCGGGCCCAATTGATCTCTACGTGGGTTATAGGATTAACACCTAATCCTAACCCTAATTAATGTGCTAACTATAAATTTAAAGACATTTCCTAAGCTATTACAAAGTTCGCAAGTCAAGACTTCTTCCGGCGAGCTTCCGGCGAACTTCCGGCGGTCTTCCGATAAACTCTCGGAAACCATTCAGCGAACTTCCGGCAAGCTCCTAGACTTCACGATTTGATCTTGGTGAGTTCAGACGAGCTTCTTTTGGCAAGCTCCTGGACTTCTCGGATTTGTTCCCGCAGAACCTCCGACGACCGTCCGGACTTCCGTCGAGCTCTCGAACTCCCAACGTGATCATAGTCTTGACTCCGGCGTAACTCCTGCTACATGTCTTTCTTTTATCGTAGTTAATCCTGTGCACTTAAAACAAAACTTCGATCGAGACAATTAATCATAAGCAATTAATTAAGTTATCCGGCATATCATTGGTCCCTCGACGCTTCGTCCGATTCTTCGACGCATCGTTCTCTCCTGTGGTATATTGCCCAATCGGCCAATTGACTTCGCAACTTCGATATCCTTGGTGCAATACCCGCTCGTCTTTCTATTGATACGTCGACCGATCCATCGGCCCGACATCCAATCTTTTGACATTTTCCTCCGGCGCAACATGATTTTTCCTGCTTTTATTGTCTCATCCTGATCGAAGCATCCTGCGTCACTCAAAACGCAGATTAAAATATAAACACAATTATCAATTGGTTTCATCATCAAAATATGAGATTCAATAATCTCCCCCTTTTTTATGATGACAACCAATTGATGATCGAGTTAAACTTAACTCTCGGAGTTTAAACAAACTCCCCCTATCAATATGCCATATTGATGGAAACTCTTGGATTCAAAAATCAAAGCAACATGTCATCATAAACTTATGCATAACATGTCAAGTCATCAACATACTTCTCCCCCTTTGTCATCAACAAAAAAGAGAAGTACAACTATTCTTTGTGTTTGTAATATAAGTTCAACTCATTGCATGAAAAACATAATATAAAGTTTTATCATCATGCAGTTTTGAAGCTAGAAAATTTAGCAAGTATTACATCATGCTTCGAATATTCAAGCTATCAAGTTTTAGATATGCAAGTTTTACAGCATACAAGATAGCACTTTTGGTAATGTTCAAGATAGCAAGTTCTACATCATGCAAGCTAGCAATGCAAGCTAGCAGTTTTGAGATATTCAAGAAAGCAACTCTTGCTTTTTGAAATATGCAAATTTGTCAAGTTTTGCTAGATGTGCAAGTTAGCATTTTTGCCTCTTGAGATAGGCAAGATAGCACATTTGCTTCTTTTGAGATAGCAACTTTTTGCTTCTCTTTAGACTACAAGCTAGCAATTTTTACGATATGCAAGTTTCACAATATACAAGCTAGCAAAAATTTCGAAAGCAAATGCAAGATAGCTTTCTTGTGTAAGCTCATGATTCTTGCTTCCTATTGCAATGTGCAAGTTGCAAGTTTTGCTTCTTGAGATAGGCAAGATAGCACTTTTGCAATTTTTGTTTCTTAAGATAGGCAAGCTTGTGATGTTCAAGATAACAAGCTCTTTCTTCTCTTTTGAGAAGTGTCATTTTTGCTTTCTTTGCAAAGTGCAAGCTAGCTAGTTTGTCTCTTTTCATGATATCTACGCTAGAAATTCTTGCTCCCCCTTTGTCATTGTCAAAAAGAAGGGAAGACCCTTATATCAATTTTCATATTATGACAAAGGTAAGTATCAATCTTATTTGTGCATCATTATATATTCAAATTAAAACATACATAATTTCAAAAACTTTATTTTTTATTTTTCATGTATGATATAAATAAATAAATCATTATGAGCATATCATACATGATACTCAAACATTAAAATTTTTAAGTATTTATCAACATATTGATCAAGATACCAAACATTCATCATTTAAATCATTCATGATACATATCATCACGCACATCATTGTCATAAGTATTGCATGCATAATTTCAAATTCATGAATATTTCATCATTGCATGCATCATACCAAATCATAAAATATAAAATCATCATTAATGCATGATTCCAAATCATCATTCTAATAGAAAATGATAATTATTGATTTTCATAGTATTTCATCACATGGCAAGATATCAGCAAGTAAAATTACGATGCAAGTTATTGATATCTTAACATGATTCAAACATTTCAAGTATTTAGCAATCATAGCATTTCATCTATTTCTCATTCAAATATAGCACTCATAGTATCAATTCATATTTTTCTCCTCCTTCGTCATCAACAAAAAGGAGAACGATATAAGCAAGTAATAAATCCAAGAACTCACAAAGAAAAATCATGATTCATTTAGAAAATCTCCTCTTATGAAAATAACAAGTAGAATCGTAGGAGATCGATTAATGAGAAATTTGGATTCATAATAAAATCTCATGTATTGAATGTCGAGAAATCAAAATGATGATTTATATAAAAAATATCACAAGTTATATTCAAGAAGAAATCATCATTCTATTTCAACTCATTCAATTTGTCAAATCAACATTTCTTAGATATGCATAATACCAAAACATAGTTTCAAATCTTCAACATATAACATGCATAAATTCAAAAATTGAAAGGAGAAGGAAAGAATTCAAGGGTACAAATGTAAGACCAGGTCATGAATCCAAAATTCCATGAATAAAAAATGTTCATAAAAGGTAATCTCTTGTTATTCCAAGAAATCAATATCATGATTTTGATAAAATTCATTTCAAATTTAAATCATAAAAATCACTTTTATGGTTCACAAAATTCATAACATAGGTAGATTCATGATTTCATAATATATTTTCCCCCTTTTTAAGTATTTGATTTCATGTTAGTATACTTTTTCATTTATGTTAAATAAAAATATGCATCAACGTTTAGGATCGAAAAATGAATTTTGTCATAAAACCATCAAGATCAATAGATTCTAAAAAATTAATTGTTATGGTCAAGAAAATCTGAAAATGAAATTTAACACTTTCATGCATTCAGACATGGTTTTGCCATATGTTTTTCAAATACACTCATGAAAATAACACATGCTTATCATCATGTATAACTTAAAATCTCATGCATAAAATTGTCAATCATTATATTAAAAACATCTAATATTTTCATTACATCGTTATGCATTACTTCAAATCATGATTTCATTCAACAATGTTAATCAAATATGCTACACATTATTACTTCTTAACCATGATTTCATATTTTCAATCAAAATTATTTTGTTTGTTTATCATAAAATATGCAATATTATCATTTTCGAAATTACTAGCATGATCATAATTTTTTTATTTTTATTTTTAAACATATAATTTTTAAGAAAATTAATTCTAAACTAAAAAAGAAAATACATCATGAAAGCATCAAGTAATTTCAAAATAAATCAGGGGGATTTTGATTACCTTTTCATTGAAAGCGGTTAAGGCGTAGTTTGCCACCTCGCCTTTCTTGATTTTCTCTTCGTCTTCGGAGGAGCTTGATTCATCCCTCTTTGTGATCTTCTTCTTTGGTCTCTTCCTCCGTTCAAGTTCATTGTTTATTTTATATTTTTGTTTAATAAACTTATTAAGATTTAGTGTTCTAAGTTCAAGTTCATCATTGTCCTCATCACTTGAGTCATCGCTCAAGTGGTATTCATTTGTCCAGGGTTCCAAATCCTTCCTGTTCTTTGGAAGGTTGTTTTGTTCATCATGTTCATCATGTGCATTGTGCACCATTTCATATGTCATCAATGAACCAATTAGTTCTTCAAGTGGTAAGTTGTTTAGGTTTTTAGCTTCTTGTATTGCAGTTACTTTTGAATCCCACTTCTTAGAAAGAGAACGCAAAATCTTGTTTACGAGTTCAAAATCTGAAAAACATTTGCCAAGAGCTCTTAAACCATTAACGACATTTGTAAAACGGGTGTACATGTCACCAATGGTTTCGCTTGGCTTCATTTGAAAAAGCTCGAAATCATGCATCAAAAAGTTGATTTTCGAATCTTTAACTCTAGAAGTGCCTTCGTGTGTAATTTCAAGAGTGTGCCATATGTCAAAAGTCGTTTCGCACAAAGAAACCCGATTGAACTCATTTTTATCCAAAGTGCAAAATAAGGCATTCATAGCCTTTGCGTTTAAAGAAAAATACTTCTTCTCTAAATCCGACAATTCGTTCATCGATTTAGAGGGAAGTTGAAAACCATTTTCAATAATATTCCATAAATCCAAATTCATAGAAATCAAGAAAACTCTCATTCGAGTTTTTCAATAAGTGTAGTCCAATCCGTTAAACAACGGTAAACAAACAACCGAAAAACCCTCTTGAAAGCCATGAAGAGTCATTTCTCTCGGGTGTAAATCCGAAATGAGAAATACCGGGCTCTGATACCAATTGTTAGGATCAAGAGCACTAAGAGGGGGGGGGGGGGGGGGGGGGGGGGGGTGAATTAGTGCAGCGGAAAACTTTCGACGATTAAAATCACATTCATACGATAAGAGCGATTTCGATAGAAAATCTGATTCATAAATTACTTTAACTTGTAATCAAGCAAGATGCAATTAAAGCAAGTCTATGAAGGCAGTTTGCAGTTGTGATGGAAATTAGAATGTAAGCGTAAACTGAAATATGATATTCGTACGATAAAACTGATTTACGTCTAAACACCGATTCGGAAAATACTAAACTTTGAAACACGATCGTAAAAGCGCAGAATTGAGGAGGTTTACAGTAAAGATAATATGCTCAAAGTAAATGCAAACCAGAGAGCACCACGATTTTAGAGTGGTTCGGTCAATCTTGACCTACATCCACTTCTGGCTTCCTCCACCGACGAGGTCACCGACGTCCACTAGAGGCCTTCCTTCAATAGGCGAAGGCCAACCACCCTTTTACAGTTTCACTCCTTTTGATGGGCTTAGGAGACAACCCTTACAAACTTTTCTTTCCTCTCTTGAAAGATCAAAACTTGGAAGAAAAGAGGAAGGAGAACTTTTAACTCATACAAAACTTTTTGAGCTCTTAAAAACACAGAGTAAGATCAGGATTTCGGTGGTTTTTGGTTACTCTGTCATTGCTGAAAGGGTGGGGTATTTATAGGTCCCAACCCAGTTTGAATTCTGAGCTCAAAACTATCAATTCTCAGAATTTTGGGGTTTGGCGGTTGCACCGCCTGACTGGGGCAGTTGCACCGCTTGGCAGAGCTCGGAGACTGAGCCTCTGGGCGGTGCCACCTCCTGTCAAGGGCTGTTGCACCTCCTGCCAGAGCTCGGAGACCGAGCTTAGGCGGTGCCACCGCCTGACTGGGGCGGTTGCACCGCCCAGCCAGAGCTCGGAGACCGAGCTCAGGCGGTTGCACCTCTGTCAGAGGCGGTTGCACTGCCCAGTCTCGCTCGGAGACTGAGCCCAAGCGGTGCCACCGCCCAGCTTTCCTGGGAGAGCCTCTCTTGGGCGGTGCCACCGCCAAATCTAGCGGTGCCACCGCCTACACTATTTCAGCTCACTGGTTGCGCAGGCAGTTGCACCACCCAACTTTCCTGGGAGACCCTCTCCTAGGCGGTGCCACCGCCTACACTATTTTAGCTCACTGGTTGGGCTCCAAACGTGGCCCAAACCAGTCCGAACTCAGGCCCAATTGGCCTCTACGTGGGTTATAGGATTAACACATAATCCTAACCCTAATTAACGTACTAAATACGAATTTAAAGACATTTCCTAAGCTATTACAAAGTCCGCAAGTCAAGACTTCTTCCGGCAAGCTTCCGACGAACTTCCGACGGTTTTCCGATAAACTCTCGGAAACCATTCTGCTGACTTCCGGCAAGCTCCTAGACTTCACGATTTGATCTTGGTGAGTTCCAACAAGCTTCTTTTGGCAAGCTCCTGGACTTCTCGGATTTGTTCCCGCAGAACCTCCGACGACCGTCCGGACTTCCGTTGATCTCTCGAACTCCCAACGTGATCATAGTCTTGACTCCGGCGCAACTCCTGCTGCATGTCTTTTTTTCATCGTAGTTAATCCTGCACACTTAAAACAAAACTTCGATCGAGACAATTAATCCTAAGCAATTAACTAAGTTGTCCGGCATGTCATTGGTCCCTCGACGCTTCGTTCGATTCTTCGGCGCATCGTCCTCTCCTACGGCCTATTGCCCAATCGGCCAGTTGACTCCACAACTCCGATATCCTTGGCGCAATAACCGCTCTTCTTGGCCCGATGGCCAAGTCCACGGCCCGAAGCCTTCTGTCGATACGTTGACCAATCCATCGGCCCGACGTCCAATCTTCTAACATGTTCCTCTAGCACAACATGATTTTTCCTGCTTTAATTGTCTCATCCTGATCGAAGCATCCTACGTCACTCAAAACATAGATTAAAATAGAAACACAAGTATCAATTGGTTTCATCATCAAAATATAAGATTCAACACACATATCTCGAATTCAACTTGCTATCATCGACATCAGATTGGAAACTCAAGTTTGTGTAGCCTTCAACCCTAAGGCTACTACCTTCATATACTAGTAAAAGATTCTTAGTCCTTCTCAAGTACTTAAGGATACATTTTACTGCTTTCCAGTACTCCAAGCCTAAATTCGCTTGATACCTACTCATGACACTCAAAGCATATGATATATTTATTGGTAAATCTTGGGAGCGACATCACATGCGTAGCGAAAGAATACGAAAATAAAAATCCCTTGTTTCCCAAAAGATGTTCGTTGTCATGTGAAGATTGATGCACAAAAATCTGCAAAACAAACTACGTATATAATAGATTATGTTACCTAAGGAAATCGTATATCCCTGTTTTCTTGCAGATCTCTAGGAGATGGTGAAGGAGGTCAAGCGTCCTCCTCTCTAGCGGTGATCCACATAGCAGGGTTGTGACGATGCCCCTCAGAACTCCAGGCCTGCTATGAGGTGGAGAGGGGTAGGAGAATAGGAGAGACAAGCAAAGGCTGAATCCCTCATATTTATAGAGGTCCCTTGTCAAACCCTAATGGATCCTTCCCTAGTGGGTATTGGATCTGCATCCAATTATCCAAGCCTTTTAGATTAGTGGATCTCTATCCAATAATCTCTCATGTGCTCTTATTGAATCTCGTCCATGGGATCCAATAATTCAAGGGCTTATTGGATATCCAATAAGATAGGGGCTCCGGCGGATATCTCATATCCGAATCTCTACTTATCGCAATGCCTACCATATATGTGTGACCCTCTAGGCCCAATATCGAGCTGGCCGTGAGTCATACCTATCAGAACTCCTTCTAACTTAGTGAATTATTATCTCTATAATAATTCACTCGACTTATCAACTACGGGCGTACTAGGCCACTACGCCATAGTCCCCAAACGATACAGGGGAATCCAATCCATTGGACCTGTCTGTCCTCAGTTACCATATACCTACAGTCCCTCATCCATCTAATATTCCAGAGACTATATATTAGGTATGGTGCTGTCAGACCCATACAGTTTCTTCTCGAATCTCGCTCTAATTGGATTCTCCCAAAAAACTCTTTCTCTCTCAATCCGAATGACCCTGGCTAGGGATTTATTTGAGCAATAACACATGGGATATTCCTCTCATAATTTCGAGAGTGGATGATCCTCTATCAACACTCAATAACCGTCGTAAGGTCGACTGCCACTCCCAATAACCAACTGTACTAGATCTGGGACATCCAAACCTATAAGTATGGTATCAAAGAGTGGAGCACTCATACAGGACAACTTTGGTGTCTCATTTCTAAGGACCAGATACACCACTAGGACTACAGAATCACTGTTTGACAATAAGGCATCATCAACTATCCAGCATTCCGTAAGTGGATCAATCAGTGAACTCATTCTCAAATGAGTACTTGTACTATATCCCTAGTGTCTCCACACAAGCAGCTATGAGATCAACCGCATCCATCATATGGACTGGTATATAGTACACCAGTCTATCCGATTATCACGATGTCCCTCTCGAGTAACCTATGACCGGGATTATTTAGGATTTGTGTTTAAAGGTGAATCGATCTCATTATCGTGATCTCATTACGATTCCCATTACACAGATCCAAGGACATCACAATATATACATGCATATATGCAATAGTTAATATAAAGTGATAAATGTCAAAATATAATAAGCAAAAAGATTTTGTGTCAAGTCACACGTGCCATCACTCACGTGATTAGCTTGTTGGACACCTATGACTAGCAATATTAGGCCTAGTATATAGCATGACATGCATGATAAACTCTATCACTAAGGCATAGGGTATCCTATTCATGTTCGCCCTTTCTTCAGGGGTCTTTGGGGACATACTCCTAGAAAGTGATATTCCATGTCTCGTCGGTAAGAGACCTCTCTTGAAATTTTTCATGCCAAACATTTTTACAATAGTGTTTATGTACCTGAATTAGGATAAGCTAACTATCCTCTTGGATCTATCTTTATAGATCAAAATCCCTAAGATATAGGATACTTCCTCTAAATCATTCATGAAGAAGTGTTTAGATAACTAAGCATTTACTATGGATAGCATTCCTACATTATTCCCATTGATCAGGATGTCATCCACATATAACATCAAGAAGGTGATAACATGCATCCAATGCAAAAATAGCTCCACTAGGTAAATATAGGGTGACCTCGCCAATGGCTACTATAGCAACTTTTACTCCATTGCCCATCTTGAGGTCCATCTCACCTCTTGCCAATCTCTTAGGTCTTGCTAGAACCTGCAAGGAAACTTATTGGTATTATTTTTATTATCCCAAGGATCAAAAGGTCTTTATAGCTAAGTGAGCAATATTTCTTGAGAAGGAACACATTCTTGGCGGAGATAGTGGGAGCATGATAAAGTTGAGCGAGGTTGGAAAACCTAGCTTCAGCACCACTCCACATCCTGAGTCTGTCCAGGTACCTAGCACATAAGTTTCAACTTTATGTAGGTCTAACAAAGTATCAAATCCTCTTTAGAGATATGTGAGATATATTAGAGGAGAGGATGTTGAGGATATTGATCCTCGGACCTACGAGAAGACTATTACGAGTATAGACTCCGAGAAGTGGTAAGAAGCCATGAATTCTGAGATGGTTTTCATGTACTCCAACAAGGTTTGGAACCTAGTTGATGCATCCGAGGGTATTATACCCATTAGTTGCAAGTGGATCTTTAAGAAAAATATCGGAGTAGATGAAACGGTAGAGACCTATAAAGCAAGGCTAGTGGCTAAGGGGTATCATCAAATGCAAGGTGTTGACTATGATGAAAATTTTACACCTGTAGACATGCTAAAATTCATCCGAATACTATTGGCTATTACAGCACACTATGATTATGAGAACTGGCAGATGGATGTGAAAACCATGTTCCTCAATGGTAACCTCAACGAGGAGGTGTATATGATACAGCTTGAGGGATTCGTGTCTAGGGATAGCCTAAATATGGTGTGTAGGTTGCATAGGTTCATTTATGAACTGAACTAAGCTTCACGAAGTTGGAACATAAGATTTGATTAGACGATTAGATCTTATGACTTCGTTAAGAACGAAGATAAGCCTTGTGTATATATGAAGGTAAGTGAGAGCCCAATTATCTTCTTAGTATATTATATGTGGATGACATCCTAATCATTGGAAATGATGTAGGAATGCTATCCATAGTAAAAGCTTAGTTATCTAGATACTTCTCTATGAAGGACTTAGGGGAAGCCTCTTACATCTTAGAGTTTCGAATCTATAGAGATAGATCTAAGATGATGCTTGACTTGTCCCAGTCCAAGTACATAGACACTATTGTCAAAAGGTTTGACATGAAAAATTCTAAGAGAGGTTTCATAACCATGAGACATGGGATATCGCTCTCTAGAAGTATGTCACCAAAGACTATTAAAAAAAGGGCGAACATGGATAAGATACCCTATGCCTCAGCGATAGGGCCTATCATATATATCATACTATATACTAGGTCTAATATAGTGTATACTTTGAGTGTCACGAGCAGGTATCAAACGGATCCAGACTTGGAGTATTAGAAAGTAGTAAAGTGTATCCTTAAGCACTTGAGAAGGACTAAGAATCTTTTACTGGTATATGGAGGCAGTAGCCTTAGGGTTGAAGGCTACACAGACTCGAGTTTCCAGTTCGATATCGATGATAACAAGTCTAATTCGGGGCATGTGTTCACCTTGAATGCAGGAGTAGTATGCTGGAAGATTTCAAGCAAGATATTGCTGCTAACTCAACTACAGAGGTGACGTATGTTATTACAGTAGAGGTTGTAAAGGATGGAGTTTAGATAAAGAAGTTCATCACAGATTTTGGAGTCGTATTAGGCAGCAATGAGTCGATTCCCTTATATTGTGACAAAAATAGGGCAATTGCTCAAGCGAAGGAACCCAGGTCTCATCAGAAGTCTAAGTACGTTCTGAGGAGGTTTCACCTGATTAGAGGGATTGTGACCCGAGGAGATGTAGTAGTGGAAAAAGCTTCATCGGAAGATAACATTGCAGATCCACCAACAAAATCATTATCTTATATTGTCTTTGAGCATCATAGGGGTCCGATGGAGATCAGACACATAGGTGATTGGCTTTAGGTCAAGTGAGAGATTGCTAGTCATATGTACCCTACAAGCCAATCACGTGAGTTATGACACATGTGACATGATACGTATTTTTTGCTTATTATATTTTGGTATTTTATCATTTTATATTACTTGTTTCATATATATATATATATATATATATATATATATATATATATATATATATATATATATATATATATATATATATATATATATATTGTGATGTTAATGGATCTGTACAATGAGAATCGGATCATGATGAGATCATGATAATGAGATCGATTCACATTTAATCACAAACCATAAATAATCTCGATCATAGGTTACTTGAGAGGAACATCGAGATAACCAAACAGATTGGTGTACTGTATACCCATACATATGATAGAGGTAGTTGGTCTCATAGCTACTCGTGTGGGGACACTAGGGATATAGTGCTGGTGCTCATTGGTAAATGAGTTCACTGATTGATTTGCTCTTAGAATGTTGGATGGTTGATTATGCCTTATTATTAAATAATAATTTCATAGTCCCAATGGTGTATTTGGTCCTTAGACTTGAGTTACCAAGGATATTCTGTATAAGTACTCCACACTTTGATACCAGATTTACAATTCTGGAAGTTCCAAATCTAGCACAACCAATCATCAGGAGTGATAGCCAACCTTACGAGGACTATTGAGTGTCGATAGAGGATCATCCACTCTCGGTGTCATGAGAGAAATATCTTATGTGTTCTTGCTTAAACAAATCCCTAGCTAGGGTTATTCGTATTAAGAGGGAAAGAGTTCTCCGAGAGAATCTGATTAGAGCGAGACTCGAGTAGAAATCGTATGGGTCTGACAACACTATGCCCGGTATACATCCTCTATAATATTAGATAGATGAGGGACTATAGATATACAATAACTAAGGATAGATAGGTCCAATTGATTAGATTCTCCTGTATCATCTAGGGACTGTAGCGTAGGGATTAGTACGTCTGCAATTAATGAGTCGAGTGAATTATTATGGAGATAATAATTCATTGAGCCAAAAGAAGTTCTGATAGGTATGACTCATGGCCAGCTCGATATTGGGCATAGAGGGTCACACACATATGGTAAGCGTTGCGATGAGTAGATGTTCGAATATGAGATATCTGTCGAAGCCCCTATCTTATTAGATGTCTAATAAGTCCCTGAATTATTGGATCCTATGGATGAGATCTAATAAGAGATAATAAGATATTATTTGATAGGGATCAACAAATCTAAGAGGCTTGGGTAGTTCGATAGAGATCTAATATTCAATCGGGCAGGATCCATTAGGGTTAAGTTGATAGGAGGCATCTAAAATAGGAGGGAGCTAAAGAACCAAAGATCTAATATTCAAATTCTTTGCTAAGATAAGGTGCACGTGCCTCGAAGCTCCCTTCATCTTTGGCGCCATACAGGATGAGTCTACTGCATTACAATGAGGAACTCATGGAATTACATGATCTCAGTCTTATCTTTGCAAGAGTTTATGTCGTTAGACTCTATCCAAAAAACTTCATGCCTCCACTCCTTGATTCTTCTTCTATGTCAACTTTCTTCAAACAGATTAAGCACTTCACTATATTTTACCTAAGTTATTCTACCCCTTGGTTTATATTGAGCTAATGGTGGTACTCATGCCCACCATTTCATGGGTCAGTCCTCCTTTAAGTCTGATCTCCACATTGACTCTAAATATGCCTTCGTTTGATATTGCCTTAGGTCGCTTCCTCACTTGATCTCGTAATGCATCTATCAATATATTACCTCATAGGAGATAATATGATGACTCCTTATTGCTTCCTTAGTCTGTTGAACTATATGTAGTTGTTGTCTTAAGGTATCTTCTTCAACATGTGTAGCCTATTACACATGATTCTCCCTTTTGTTAATCGAGACTTATCCCTCCTAGATATCTATCCCATTGGAATAATTTCTCTTTTCACATCCTTCCCTCTATAAGTTTCGGAGACCACCATCCCCTTGGACTATTTTGCCTTGCTAAGAAAACTGTGCATTATTCCGCTCCCGTGAATGCACTTGATAGATTACAACTCTTTGTCAATATAGTCCCCGTTGCACCACTGAAGGTCTAGTAATATGCTGAACTCGCTAAACAATTTAGCCTCATATAGACGTATCCTTCTCATGTCAAAAAGAAAGTTACAATACTCTATGGTGTCAAGTTCGATCACCTTGGGATGGCTATGGATAGTCCATCTTCCGTACACAAGCTCTTGTTTAAGTATTAAATTCTTTGAGTTAGCAATTTCCCTTACTTTTGTGATCTTTGGATAACTCTTTCAATTACTAAGCAACCCATTCCACTTTCTACGGTCTCATCCTTTGCCAAGCGTCTCGCTTATCTTAAGTACCATCATGTTTTGGTTGCCAACATCGAGTCATAACTTGAACTCAGCTATCCCAACTTTTATGTATTATATATTCTTCACAACTCTCTTGTTCTCATGATGCCTCTCGCATGAAGGGTTGGCCATTCTTCTTAATCCTAATTTTGAATGCCCGCTCCTTTGAGTGACTCATTTCCCTACATCTCAATGTCCATTTCCCCTCAAACAATCACACATGCTAGTTGCCCTCAACGCTGCTCGGCTAGGTCTCCCACATTTACATGCCAAGTATTTCTAAGTGTATTTGTCCCACTCTGGTACTATCTACCATGGACTTAGCCGGTTTTGTCTAAGTCGTGCAACACCCTTGCGTGTCCGCCGATAAAAGATCAACCTCCTTGAAACATCTTATGATCTCTTAAGAATCTATAAAAGAGAATACGGGTTAGAGAGAGTATTTAACTTGGGATCCACAAGTCACCATTTCAGCAAACACATGATAGATCATAAATGATCATGTAATAAATGATCATATAATAAAAGGTCTACCATAATGAAAATCCTCGTAAATGTCTATATAACACTACTATAGAACAACATAGCGAACCAACCCTAAACACTACCCTAAAGGTCCATCCCGTTATGTGCCACCTAGGTAGCACCAGTGTATTATCAAGGCAGTTCTGAAAATTATATTTACATAACTTTTTAAAGAATGATATGCATCATTTGGATATATATATATATAAATATATATATATATATATATATACATAAATACATATATGTATATACATACATATATATATATATATATATACATGTATATATATACATACATATGTACATATGTATACATATTGGTTTACATCACAATCTCCCCACTTATAGTTTAGTTGCGCTCCAAGTAAAAAGTATCAAGTCTCCTATCTTGTCTTAAGTTGTGATTCAATTCTTAAAGCTTCGAGAACAAGCAACATCAAAAGCAATCTATTGCCAGGTTCGACTGCCTACATACCTTCTTTCTTTAAAGTCAAGCGCCCCGGGGAAAGTGAAAGAATGGAATGTAGCTCCGTTACCGAGTTATGTCATCGGGAGCTTATTTGGCTTGTTCGCTAGAAGAATTTATTGCTGGACTCACTCCTAAACTTCATGAATAGAATAATATTGGCACCCTGCTTTCTACTGCTGGACTCACTCCTAAACTTCATGAATAGAATAATATTGGCACCCTGCTTTCTACTGCTGGACTCACTCCTAAGCGTTCATTGTTCGGTTGTTCGTTCGTGCATCATAGTAGGACGGACCACCATAGTTCATGCATCGGGCGGGGGTGCCTCTATTTATTATATTCTATTAGTTTATTGGTTTAATGCATTGATTGGGGTTATATTCTATTAGTTTATTGGTTTAGTGTATTGAATGGGGGAAGTAAGGAAATAGCATGTGTGTTTTGCGCATCGATACGTGGAGGAAAGAAAGATAGATTATGATAATATACAAGGGAGGGTAGGGCTAGCTTCTCGAGCTATAGATTTGGAGCAAGGGTAGGTGGATTCTCACTGGAACATATAGACATTGTAGCTACTACTCAAGAATGATTCTCAATATATATATATATATATATATATATATATATATATATATATATATAACACTTTCACAAGAGGTCTTTTATAACGTCTTTGGATTTAAGGTATTATTTTTCAATTAAAATAAATAATGTAAATAAATTATGTTCAAAAAAATTGTAGGATTTATATTATGTACTATAATGTGTATAAACTAAAAGCTAAAGTTCATTATGTATTAGTTCATGATTTACGGCTAATAATTTCCATTGTATGTATTGATTATCTTATTAATGAATTAAAATACATAATAATATTTTTTTCTTTTCAATGACAGTTCGGTCTTGAATCTAATGTTCAAGTTTCGACATCTAAAACTAAACATTTTAAATTATACGTATGATAATAAACTCGTGAGTCATTGATTCCGAAATATTTTTCACAAGAGATAGACGACCTCGGGTCATATTGTGACCATAAATCATTTTAACATTAAAATCTTGTGCACCTTTATATTTTATACGTTTATTGATATTTTATATATATATATATATATATATATATATATATATATGTCATTATTAATTATTTAGTGGAGGAGTGCAGTTGAATCGGAGACAATTTGAAAATTCACAATCTTGTATCATATGGTGTATTTAAAATCAAATTTTTATTCAAGACATACTATTTTCTCGATCAGCAATTATAGAAGCATACACATGCGTAATCAGACAGGTTTGAATTAGGAATACATTGTCCTTCTCCATTCTTTTCCTTAATGCATTGTTCTTTACAAGCAGATAAGTTGCAGCCACCATGATTCAAGTATTCTTGACATCTTGCTGCGTCCACCTTGGTCACAATAGCGTTGACTGCATATTCCACATAAAGAAAATACATTTGTATAAATATCATGGTATGAAGTCTTTTAAATCTAAAAAAAAATAAAGAACATCCTCTATGTGCTGTGAAATAAATGTTAATGTTAATAAAAATAAGATGCATATTGGGGCTCAGAAATCGTAGAATGATTTGGCCATTGTTACTCGACGAAAGAAAGAAAAAGAAAAACTATCCGAAGGTAATCTAATAAAATTTAAGAACAAATAAAGAGAGATAATACCGGAGGCGAAGATAGTGAGCACCAAAAGGAAGGAGACGAGGGAAACTTTTGCCATCCTTCAATCTGAATGATACTTGCTTTTTTTGTTGAGTAAATGACCTCAATTAAGTCATGTATATATAGTTACACGGGCCATGAACAATCAATTGAATGAATTATATCCTTGCATTCTTCTTTTGAAAGATATAGTCTTTATTGCATTTGTATGGTTGCAGAGAGCATGAACAATCATTTAAATAGTTTATTTCTTTCCATTCAATAAAAGATACAGTATTATAGCCTATTTTAATTTTTTTACTGATTATATATTATCTACAACCACACTTATTTTTGGCTAATGTGTGGCCCCAAAACCTATTTGGAAAATTAAATTGAGTTGAAATATACTACTTGGTTGATTTAAAAAAATTGAGTTTCCTTCCTATTTGGATATTATCTTGAAAATTATACATTGAGTCAAATTAGGTACTTATTTAAAAAATTTATCAAATTAGGTACTTATTTGCTTTTTTCACTTACTTGGTGATTTTTTTTCTTTTAGAATGTTGATGGTAAAAATTAAATGGAAGTTCTAAAGCTTGGATTAAGAATGTTAGTCAAAGTTTTTAAATGGTTCAACATGACAATACTTATTTAACCATAAAATATTTAAGGAATCCTATCATAACTGAATTTTTTTTTATTGATCGATAATCATAATCAAAATCTAATTAGATCTATAATATATCTTATTCAATTAAATATAGCTTAACATTATTACCACTAGTGTTTCTTTTCATAAGTTCATACAAACAGTTTTGTCACTTATACAATAGGCTTTAGCTTATTTTAGCGGTCAAGAATTAGAGAAGAGGTTGATTAATAAATCTAAAAAATAATTTTTATATGATAATAAGAGATATAAGAGATACTTCGACTAAGAATATAAACTACCAAAGGATCTAAAGTTAAGTTAGAGGATTGTATGTCGAACCGTAGGATAGATCGATGTGCTAAGGAATCCATCGATAAGTTGAAGGATGGATCGATGACTTAAAAAGATTAGATGACATGTCATGGAGGTCTGATCGATGTATCGAAAATGACTTAAAATAACATTGTCTTCTTAAAATAATGCTCAAACAAGATAAGTTTATAATGAGAAGTAACCCTTCGTATAAGAGTTCATACAAAAATGCTCAAACAGACAAGTTCAAGTGAGAAATAACCTTTCTTACATGAAGATTCAAAAGATACATGAAAAAAAAATTCCAATAAGATAAAAATAAAGACAAAAAATGAGCCAAATAAAAAGATAATTATATATTTTGAAGATAGAGAATAAATACTCTAAACTTAACGAAACATATTATTTTCTATAGATATGAACGATGACAAAATATTCATGTAGCTAATCGTAAATAATTGTAACTTATAACCATAAATGATTGTTTCTCATGTTAGCAATTTTAAGTTTGAATTATTGGAAATACTTTATAGAGACCCCCTACAATTACACCTTCAAATCCCAAGTTAAAGGAGACGCCCTGTAGTTCAAAATTTAAAAATAGAAAGAGAATAGAAAAGACATTTTTGCCTTTTCCCTTTCTAAGTACCAAAAGAGACATGAAATTTGGTGGAAAGAAAACACCCACTTCTTCTAAATAGAAGAGTTAATTATTTCCTTCACAAAATTGTTTGGCAGTCTTCACAAAAGGTTTCTAGCAAAATACATTTTCCATTGCTCTCCGTTCGACCAACAATGTAAATTTGCTACTGCTAAAAGAATTATAGAATCGGTCTAAAAAAAAAGTTAGAAACAAGTGATTGTCTCTTCTTATAGATATTTGTCGATCATGTAGAAGAGTAAATGTTCTTGAAAGTTACTGAATTAAAGCTATTTAGTAATGAATGCTATGTCACAATTCATGTCTTTGAAAAGTTTTATCACGGAAATGTTGTGGAGTTGACATCGAATCAGAATCCTTTGATCCTTTTTAATAGTATAATGTTCAGGGGTACATTAAAAAGCATAAAAATGATCGGTATGCAAAGATCACATAAGAAAACACAAAAGTGATCGATGCATGAACACCTTCGAAGCATGAAAGAAACCTATTATGATATGAGGCATAAAGGAAAATGTGTCCGTGATATATGAGTTAGAAAAACTCGATTATCATAAAAAGAAATCTATCATAACGGGATGTTACAGTCTTAGCTGGAATTGCCTAAGGCGTGAGGTACCCTTATGGCATAGACGTGAACTTAGCTTGTATTGCCTAAGTCGCGAGGCACCTGTTAGGATCAAGAGCGCACTAAGAGGGGGGGGGGGGGGGGGGGGGGGAATTAGTGTAGCGAAAAACTTTTACGATTTAAAAGACTTATTGCGATTAAAGCCGATTTAACAAGAATGGTTTTAACTCAATCCTTTGGAAGAACTTTGTGTTAGGATTGGAGTGGCACTAAGAGGGGGGGGGGGGGGGGGGGGGTGAATTAGTGCAACAGATTAAAACACATAAGTTTGAAATCGATTTCGTAAATGTGTAGAGATTTCAATTCGATGAATGATGACTTAGCTAAAATAGCTCAAGTAAAGGTAGTCAAGAGTAGGGAGATAAAAACCAAACGATTTGCAGCTAAGTAGAGAAATAGTTCAGAAAATTAAACAGCCACACATTTAAGGAACACCACAATGTATAGTGGTTTGGTTAAATGACTTACATCCACTTTCAAAGCCTTCTTCGATGAGGCTTCCAACTTCCATTAGCAAATCACTTTGAAGGGGAAGGACCAAATACCCCTCTTACAACCTTCTTACAAGTGGTTCACACTCTTACAGATTTTTCAAAGAGAAAGAGGGAGGTGAACACTTAAGCTATTAAAAATAAGACTTTGCTAGAGCTTTTTCTCACTTTCTAACTTGTCAAAAAGGTGTTACCTCTACTGAGAATTGAGGGGTATTTATAGGCCCCAAGAGGATTCAAATTTGGGCTCCAAATTTGAATTACTTTTGGGTTTCCCGGTGTTGGCGGTGCCACCACTTGTTAGTGGCGGTGCCACCGCCTGTTAGTGTCTGACACTGACAGTGTACTGGCGGTGCCACCACCAGACCTCTCAGGTTCTGGGCATCCGATAGTGTACTGGCGATGCCACCGTTGGACCTCTCGGGTTCTAGGCGGTGCCACCGCCTAGTCCGGCGGTGCCACTGCCTAGTCCAGCGGTGGCACCGCTTGGACTATTCCAGCTCATTGGTTGGGCTCCAAACTTGGCCCAAAGCAATCCAAAATTGGGTCTAATTGGCCCCTCACTGGGTTATAGGATTAACCCTTAATTCTAACCTAAATTATATGCAAACTATGAAATTAAGACATAGTCCTAAGCAAATTTTAACCAGCAACGTCGAGTGTTCTTCCAGCGAGCTTTCCAGCAAACTTTCGATGAATATCTGATACACCCTCAGATTTCTTCCGACGGACTCCTAGCAGGCTCCCAGTCTTGTGGTGACTTCAACAAGTCTTTGGCAAGTATCCGAACCTTCTTGGTGATCTCCGCGAACCTCCGACGATCTTTTCGACGGACTTCCGAATACTTTGGTAAGTCCCCGATTCTTTCTCGGTTGGTTCCGGCAGCACTTCCGACGATTCTTCAGACTTTTGGTGGACTCTCGAACACCCATCGAACTTGACTCCGGTAAAATTGCTTTATGTCTTCATGCTATCGTAGTTAATCCTGCACATGTAAAACATACTTCGATCTAGACAATTAATCCTAAGCATCTAATCAAGTTGTCCGGCATGTCATTGGTCCCTTGACACTTCGTTTGATTCTTCGGTGCATCGTCCTCTCCTACGGCCTATTGCCCAATTGGCTAGTTAACTCCACAACTCCGATATCCTTAGCGCAATGTCCGTTCTTCTTAGCCCGATGCCCGAATCCACGGCTCGAAGCCTTCTGTCGATACGTTGACCGATCCATCGGCCTGATGTCCAATCTTCTGACATGTTCCTCCGACCCAACATGATTATCTCCCTCTTTTTGATAATAACAACCAATCAACGACGGAGTTAACCTTAACTCCCGGAGTTTAAACAAACTCCCCCTATCAATATACCATATTGATAGAAACTCTTGGATTCAAAAATCCAAGCAACATGTCATGGTAAAATCATGACATATAATCAACATACTTCTCCCCCTTTTTTATCAACAAAAAGGAGAAGTACCACAATCAAGTGTTTGTGATATATAAGTTCAACTCATTGCATGAAAAATATAATATCCATTTTTATCATCATGCAAGTTTGCTATCATCATAGATATACATGGTAGTACGATAGCAAGTTTACAGTATACAAGCTAGCAAAAATTTTTCAACATTTTAAGACACGCAAGCTAGCAATTTTGAGATGTTCAAGAAAACAACTCTTGTTTCTTGAAATATAAGTTTTGCTAGATGTGCAAGTTAACTTTTTTGCTTCTTGAGATAGGCAAGATAGCACTCCTTGGTGATGCTCAAGATAGCAATTTCTTCTCTTTTGAGAAGTATAATTTTTGTTTTCTTCTTGAATTGTGCAAGTTAGCAAATTAGCTTTCTAGTATGTTTTGCTCCTCCTTTATCATTGTCAAAAAGAAGGGAAGACTCTTCACGTTAATTTCTAAATTATGACAAAGGTAAATAGCATAGATGAAAATTCATGTCTTGAATGTCAAAACAGTTATTTTATCCTAAATATTTCATCATTATGTGCATCATTATCATACATTAAAGTATTGCATGCATAAAACCAAATCATCATATATATTTTCAAAACATATAAACTCATCATTATATGCATGATTCCAAATCATCTAACATGACACAAACATTTATTTTCAAAATATTTATCACTATTTTCATGTATGATAATAAAGTATTCATGATACCGAACATTAAATCAATATTTTTAAGTATTTATCACTTCATGATTATTGGCACCAAACATTTATCATTTAAAGCATTCATGATACACATCATATGCAATACATCATATACATCATCATAATAAAAAGCATATGCATCATTCCAAATCATAAATATTTCAAATTATCATGGTATTAATCTGTCAAATTACATCCTACCATGCATGATCATAACTTTTCCTCATTTTATCATTATAAATAAGAAAGAATAAGGGAAGAACAAAATAGTGTAAAATATTTCAATTATTTCAAGGCATACAAGCCATAAATCCAACGGCATCATGTCATGAAAGATAATACCTCTTGAATTACAAAAGACATGATTCATTTTATCAAATCTCTTTTTTTATAAATAATAAAAATTATAGGTGTACAAAGAAGATATCGTGATTAAAAAAAATCTCAAGTAGTAAATCCAAGAAATCAAGATCATGATTTGAATACAAACTCATTCAAATTCAAATCGTCAAATTCATCAAAATCTCAACATTACTTTTAAGAGATTCAAAATTGTATACATAGATTTATCATAATAATCATCAAGATCAATAAGATAGAGAAAAATAATTTTCAAAAAAAAAATATTTTCCTCTTTTTAATTGTTTCAATTCATATGATTTTATTTCATTTATGCCAAATAAAAATATGTATCATATTTAAAACCGAAAGTGTAAGATTTATTATGACAAAGATCAATAAGGCACTTTCATTATAGTAAAAATCAATAATCCGTAAATCACAAGATTCATCATGCATAATTTTGAATTATAAAACCATTAAACATGATTTCAAATCAATATGCTCAAGTTTTTTTATGAAATCATACATCATACTTAAAACCAAAAATGTAACATTTCATCATGATAAAAATCGATGATCCATATATTACTTAAAAATCACCATGCATAATTTTGAAATTTATTAAGCATGATCATTATGCATGACATTAAAACATGATTTCAAAATGTTTAATATTTTTATTACATAATTTCATCATTATGCATCATCATATTTTCAAATTTGAACATGCACAATTTCAAAACCATACATTTCATTTTTTATGCATGATACAAATAAATCAATCATCATTATGAGCATATCATACATGATATTCAAGCATTTATGATGAATCATTTTGGCAACATGATCATCATAGCTTTTCAATTGATGGTTTCTAAATGTCAAAGTTCATTACATCCTATCATGCATGATCATTAACTTCTCATTTTTATTTTATGCATAATTTCATTTCATCACATTAGGAACATCAAGAAGAATTAATTGGGTGATGAGATAAATATTTCATGAATACACGGAATTGTATAAAAATCATATCATGAGTGTTTCATGCATTCATATCATCACATGAAGAATATCAAAAAGAATTTTGGTGATGAGATGCATAAATAGTGAATATAAATTTTGAATATCAAGAGACATATTATGATTCTTTTTTAATAACTCAAATAGTGAAAAGAAAGAATCATAATAGATAATCTTGATTTATAAATTATATTTTCAAGCTATAATTTTCAGAAATCAAGATAAAAATCATGGTTAGATGAAACTCATTCAAATCATCAAAATCACTTTTAAGATGATCAAATAGATTCATTAAAGTCAATAAGATAGAGAAAAAGATTTTTTAAGAAAAATACTTTTCTTTTTTTAGTTGTTTCAATTTATGTGATTGATTTTATATTAGCATGCTCAAATATTTGTTCTTATATTAAAACCATACATCAACGTTTAGGATAGAAAAATAAATTTCGTCATGAAAACCATCAAGATCAATAAATCATAAAAATCATCATGTATAACTTTAAAATCTCATGCATAAAATCATCAAATTATGGTATCAAAATTTTAATATTTTCATTACAACTTTATGCATCATTAAGTATATAATCGTCAAGCATGACACTTACACTATTTCATATAAGCATGCCTATTTTATTTATGTCAAATCAAAACATGCATCATTTTTTAAACTGAAAAAGCCACTTTTATTATCGTAAAAATCGATAATCCATAAATCATAAAAATTATTATGCATTATTTCGAAAGAAAACTCATTAAGCATGATCATTATGCATTACTTCAAATCAAACATGATTTCATTTATTTTTAAAATATTCATCATGATAGGACATTCAAGGTAAAGAAATCATTAAACATAAAGCATATTTATCAATCATAGTTTCATTGAGTCCATTGATGATATTTGTGAAACGGGTGTACATATCTCCGATGGACTTACTTGGTTTCATCCAGAAAAGTTCATAAGAATGCACAAGAATGTTGATTTTGGACTCTTTCACTCGGCCAGTGCCTTCATGAGTGACCTCAAGAGTTCTCCAAATATCAAAAGCCAAATCACAAATTAAAATGCGATTAAATTCAATTTTGTCAAGTGCATAAAACAAGGCATTCATAGCCTTTGCATTTAAAGCAAAAACCTTCTTCTCTGATTCATCCCATTCGCTCATCGGAAGAGAAGAAATTTGAAATCCATTTTCGATAATATTGTAAAGCTCAAAATCCATGAAAATAAGGAAGATCCTCATATGAGTCTTCCAATACATGTAATCTGACCTATTAAACATAGGCAGACGTATAATAGAGTGACCCTCTTGCATGCCAGAGTAAGCCATCTCTCTTGGGTATTAAACCAAATTTGAGAGTGAGCCTTGCACTGATATCAATTATTAGGATCGGAGCGGCACTAAGAGGGGGGGGGTGAATTAGTGCATCGGATTAAAACACATAAGTTTGAAATCGATTTCGTAAATATGTAGAGATTTCAATTCGACGAAGGATGACTTAGCTAAAATAGCTCGAGTAAAGGTAGTCAAGAGTAGGGAGATGAAAACCGAATGATTTGTAGCTAAGTAGAGAAATGGTTCAGAAAATTAAACACTCACATATTCAAGGAACACCACGATGTATAGTGGTTCGGTCAAATAACCTACATCCACTTTCGAAGCCTTCTTCGATGAGGCTCCCAACTTCCACTAGCAAATCACTTTGAAAGGGAAGGACCAAATACTCCTTTTACAACCTTCTTACAAGTGGTTCACACTCTTACAGATTTTTCAAAGAGAAAGAGGGAGGTGAACACTTTAAGCTATTGAAATCAAGACTTTGCTAGAGCTTTTTCTCACTTTCTAACTTGTCAAAAATGTGTTAACTCTGCTGAGAATTGAGGGGTATTTATAAGCCCCAAGAGGATTCAAATTTAGGCTCCAAATTTGAATTGCTTTTGGGATTTCCGATGCTGGCGGTGCTACTGCCTGTGAGTGTCTAACACTAATAGTGTACTAGCGGTGCTACCGCCAGACCTCTCGAGTTATGGGCAGTGCCACCGCCCAGTCCAGTAGTGTACTAGCGGTGCCACCGTCGGACCTCTCGGGTTCTGGGCGGTGCCACCGCCTAGACTGTTCCAGCTCACTGGTTGGGCTCCAAACTTGGCCCAAACCAGTCCAAACTCGGGCCCAATTAGCCTCTCACAAGGTTATAGGATTAACCCTTAATCCTAACCCAAATTAAATGCAAACTATGAAATTAAGACATAGCCCTAAGTAAATTTTAACCGGCAACGTTGAGTTTTCTTCCGGCGAGCTTTCCGGCGAACTTCCAACAGACTTTCGATACCCCCTCGGATTTCTTTCGGTGGACTCTCAGCAGCTCCTGGTCTTGTGGCGAGTTTAACGAGTCTTTGGCAAGTATCTGAACCTTCTCGGTGATCTCTGCAAACCTCTGATGATCTTTATAGTGGACTTTTGAAAACTTCGGCAAGTCCTCGATTCTTTCTCGGTTGGTTCTGGCAGCACTTCCGATGATTCTTTGGACTTTCGGTAGACTCTCGAACACCCATCAAACTTAACTCTGGTAAACTTGCTTTATGTCTTCATGCTAGCGTAGTTAATCCTACACATGTAAAACACACTTCGATCTAGATAATTAATCCTAAGCATCTAATCAAATTGTCTAGCATGTCATTGGTCCCTCGACGCTTCATCCGATTCTTCGGCGCGTCGTCCTCTCCTGCAGCCTATTGCCCAATCAGCCAGTTGACTCTACAATTCCGATATCCTTGGTGCAATGTCTACTCTCCTTGGCCCGATGCCCGAATCCACGACTTGAAGCCTTCTATCGATACGTTGACCGATCTATTGGCCCGACGTCCAATTTTTTGACATGTTCCTCCGGCTCAATATGATTTTCCTACTTTAATTGTCTCATCCTAATCAAAGCATCCTACATCACTCAAAACACAGATTAAAACATAAACACATATTGATTGGTTTCATCATCAAAATCCGAGATTCAACACTTTGAACTTGAAACCTTTCGGAAAAGAGCAAGAGAAGACTAAGGTGATTTGCAGCAATGCAAATCACACAACTGAAAATTGTCGATTTCGTAAAGCTTTCATACAAGTAAAACCAATTTTGGAAAATATTTATGTAAAAGCGAATGTGGATGTATTTAAAGCACACTAAGGAGGAGAGACAGTTTGCTATAAAGGAAAGATGCTCAAAGCAAATGCAAACTGAGATTTTAGAGTGGTTCGGTCAATCGTGACATATATCCACTTTCGGCTTCCTCCTTCGACGAGGTCACCGGCGTCCACTAGAGGCCTTCCTTCAATAGGTGAAGGCTAACCACCCTTTTATAACTTTTCTCCTTTTAACGGGCTTAGGAGACAACCCTTATAAATTTTCACTCCTCTCTTGAATGATCTTTACACTTAGAAAGGAAGGAGGAGAATTTTAGCTTTTACAACACTTTAAGGCCTCAAAGACTCAAGAATATTTCAAGATTTCGGTGCCTTTTCATGCAAGAAAGGGTGGGGTTTATATAGACCCCAATGAGTTTCAAAATGGAGTCTAAAAGTGTCTATTCCCGGATTTCCAGGGTCCTAGCGATACCACCGCCATAACCTGGCGGTACTACCGTCTGTCATCGGGCACTGGGCGGTATTACCGCTCAATCTGGGTGGTACTACCGCCTGCCAGAGCTCGAAGACTGAGCTCTAGTGGTACCACCGCTCGACAGGGGCGGTACCATCGTTGGTAGTAATAACTGCCAGCGATACCATCTCCTGACAGGGGCGGTGCTACCGCCCAGAATTCTTGGGAGACTCTCCTGGGCAGTGCCACCGTTGGCTCTGGCAGTGCCACCGCCGGCCAAGAATTCTGGGTTTGAATGGACTGTTCCATTCGGCCCAATTTGGGTCTGTTAAGGACACAGTTGGCCCTTGATTAAGTTAGTGGGATCACCTCCCAATCCTAACTTAATATATACACTAACTATGACAATTAAGACATCATTACTACAATTCATGTTCTAGTGCATCAATCGCTTCTTCCGGTGAGCTTCCGGCGAACTTCCGGCGAACATCCGATGAACCCCCAGCGATGCTCTGGCGGACTCCCAACAAGCTCTTGGACTTCACGACGATCTTCTTGGCGAGTTCTGACAAGTTTCTTTGGCAAGCTCTAGGACTTCTCGAATGGTTCTCGTAGAACTTCTGATGAACGTCCGGACTTCCAACGAACTCTCGAACTCCCAATGTGACCTTGGTCTTGACTTCGACTCAACACCTGCTACATGTCTTACTGCCATCGTAGTTAATCCTGCATACTTATCTCAACATATAGATTAGATAAACAAATGACAATTGACTTCATCATCAAAATTCAAGATTCAATAATCTACCCATTTTTTATGATGATAATCAATTGATGACGGAGTTAACCTTAACTCCTCCTATCTATATGTCATACTTGAGAAAAGTCATTCTTAAATTCAAAGCCTTTGAATTTAAGAGACATATTGATAAGTTAAGTTCATTTAACCTTATCAATACACCCATCATGATTCCTATCATGATGTAACTTTCTGAAAATGATGTCAAGACATGACATCCATTTTCAAGTCTTATATTTCAAATATGAAGGATAACAATCATAACAATTCATTCTATGACAAGATATCAATTTGTAATATTTCAAATTAAGCTCTAGATATCTTATCATAATGCAAATATTTCAAGTGTAAAATTACATTCATTTATCATCAATTTACCACATATTTCTCCCTCTTTGTCATCAACAAAAAGGAGAGCGATTCAACAATAAATTCACATGTGGTAAAAATTCATGTCACACAAAAAATCATACCAATCATTTTTAAAGCATTCATGGCATGGTATCATTCAAAAGTTCTCACATTAAAGAGATATCTTTCATTACTTCTTTCCTTTTCTTTATCATCAAAGCTTTGCATGAAGGAGGAAAGTAAGGAAGGTAAAGCCATTGAGAACCAACTTTAAATGAAGTTAAGATCGATAAGAGAGTTTCATTAAACCATGCTTCATTTTTCACAAGGATCAAGATATACATATGAAATTAAATCCTTGCAAGTGTTCACCTAAAACAAAATTCTTCCTTCATCAAGAAGGAATTCATGTGAAAGAATCATTACATCAAATCCATTTCTCAATCAAAATTCACAAAAGATGAATCCATGAGAGATGCATTTGTCAATTAATTTCATGTATCATAAATCATTTAGTGATGGAGCATAAATTTGATATGACATAGGCTCATAAAAGCTCCATTCAAGAAATACATTAAATCCGGAACAGAAATAAAACAAAATTATATATTCGGACAATGTTTTGTTATAGCTTTTTAATTACAATCATGAAGGTAAACATGTTCATCATTATGGAAATTTTTAGCATCGAATCAAGAAAGTTCGAAAATAAAATAAATTCATGTATTCGGACAAATCAACATTCCTAATTCTCTTCTAATAAAATCAAATTATTCTTCACTTAAAGGCTTTGTAAAAGTATCGGCCAATTGATGTTTTGTATCAATAAACTCTAGGATTAGATCATGATTAATGATATGATCTCATAGAAAGTAATGCCTAATGTCAATATGTTTTGTTCTATAGTGTTGAATGAGATTCTTTGTTAGACATATTGCACTTGTGTTATCACATTTAATGAGAATATTTTTAAGATAAATCTTATAATTCTCTAAAGTGTTTTTTATCTATACAACTTGTGCACAGTATGCACTAGCTGCAATGTACTCAGCTTCGGTTGTCGATAGTGCAACCGAGTTTTGTTTCTTGGACGACTAAGAAACAAGTGCATGTCCCAAACATTGACATGTTCCTGATGTGCTTCTATCTAGTCTACATCTAGCAAAATCCACATCAGCATAAGCAATTAGCTGAAAATTCTCAGATTTTGGGTACCATAATCCTAGATTTGTGGTACCTTTAAGATATCTAAGTATCCTCTTAACTACTTTAAGATGAGATATCTTAGGATTAGATTGAAACCTATCACAAAGTAGACTAGATATGATCTTGTTGTGGTGAGGTATAGTAGACTACCTATCATACCCCTATAAGCTTTTAGCTCAAAGCTTTCTCCACTTTCATCAATTTTTAACTTAGTGGAGGTGCTCATATGAGTGTTGATAGCTTTTGAGCTGTCCATATTAAACATTTTTAGCAAATCTAAAGCATATTTTTTTTGTCTAATAAAGACGTCATTACTTAGTTGTTTAATTTGTAAGCCCAAAAAGAAGGTTAATTCTCTCATCAAACTCATTTCAAATTCAAGACTCATACTCTTAGCAAATAATTCACAAAGAGATTCATTCGTCGAACCGAAGATAATATCATCAACATAAATTTGAATAATAAGAAAATTATTTTTAAATTTTTTGATAAATAATGTAGTATCAACCTTGTCTTTAGAGAAATTATTTTTAATAAGAAATAAACTAAGTCTCTCATACCAAGCCTTTGGGGCTTGTTTTAAACCATAGAGAGCTTTAGTCAATTTAAATACATGATTAAGGAGACTATTATTCTCAAATCCGGGAGGTTGTTCAACAAAAACTTCTTCGGAAATAAAGCCATTAAGAAAAGCACTTTTAACATCCATTTGAAATAACTTAAAATTATTACTACTAGCTTAGGCAAGGAGCATCCTTATGGCTTCTAATCGAGTCACAAGAGCGAAGGTTTCTTCGTAATCGATACCTTTTTCTTGGTTGAAACTTTTGGCCACTAATCTAGCCTTATTTCTAACCACGATACCAGATTCATCTTGCTTGTTTCTAAAGACCCATTTAGTACCAATAACTAAATGATAGTTTGGCCTAGGAACAAACTTCCACACCTCATTTCTCTCAAATTGATTTAACTCATCTTGCATTACAATAATCCATGAATCATCTTTCATGGCTTCCTCAATACATTTGGGTTCAATTTTGGAGAGAAAAGCGACGTTGGCATAAAAATTTTTAAGAGAAGAACATGTTTGAACCCCCTTAGATTTGTCTCCTATGATTAGCTCCTTAGGATGAGCATCTACATACTTCCAATTCTTGGGTAATGATGTTTCGGAAGTGGATGCATCCAAGTTACTGGTTGGAGAACGGGTTTCATTTAAATTCAAGTTATCAAAGTTAACGTCATCATCAAAATTATTTTTCTTAATTTCGAAAATCTCATTAAAAACAATATGAATGGATTCTTCTATAATTAAAGTTCTTTTATTGAAGATACGAAATGCTTTAGAAATCGAAGAATAGCCAAGAAAAATTCCTTTATCGGATTTAGCATCAAATTTTCCTAAGGCATCTTTTTTATTCAAGATAAAACACTAACACCCAAAAATTTTAAAATATGAAATATTAGAATTTTTGTTGTTCCACAACTCATAAGGGGTTTTGGTGAGTAAGGGTCTTACTAGAATTCTATTCATAACATAGCATGCCATGATTACGGCTTCGGCCCAAAAATATTTGGGTAGACTATGTTCATTCAACATGGTTCTTGCCATTTCTTGTAAATTTCTATTCTTTCTTTCTACTACTCCATTTTGTTAAGGATTTCTTGAAATAGAGAAGTTATGGTTATATCCATTAGATTCACAAAATTCTTGAAAATCACAGTTTTGAAATTCACCATCGTGATCACTTCGAATTGATGAAATCATAGAACCCTTTTCATTTTAAACAAGTTTACAAAAAACTTGGTGAAATATCTAAAGTATTTACTTTTGTGTTTCAGGAAATAAGTCCATGTGTATCTAGTATAATCATCTACAATAACAAAAGCGTATTTGCTACCTCCTAGGCTTAATGTAGAGATTGGTCTGAATAAGTCAATATGGATTAATTACAAAGGTCTAGAGGTGCTTATTTGATTCTTAGATTTGAAGCTACCCTTTATTTGTTTTCCTATTTGACAAGCATCACACATATTATCTTTGATAAACTTGATATGAGAAATTCCTCTTATAAGTACTTTAGATGAAATTTGGGTGATTAGTATCATGCTAGCATGACCTAATCTCCTATGCTAAAGCCAAGCATCGTTATTCAAAACCGAGAAACACATTTTATTACAAAGATCATTGATATCAATGGTGTATATGTTATTTTGTTTTACTACAATCATAGATGTGTACTTGTGTGGTTTTTTAATGATGCAAGCATTAGATTCGAATTTGACAATATATCCTTTATCACACAATTGATTAATGCTCAAGAGGTTATGTTTTAAACCATCAACTAACAAAATATCTTCAATAAAGAAGTTGGATTTGTTACCTATGGTTCCTTTGCCAATGATTTTACCCTTGTTGTTGTCTCCGAAGGTGGCATATCCTTCGTCTATGCTTGTGAGCTTAGAAAATTGAGATGGATCTCCGATCATATGCCTTAGCATCCACTATCAAGGTACCATCTCTTGCTCCTAGCTTGTGACGGTATATGTTTCTCCTCTCCAATGGTCATTAGTGCATAATAAGCAACTTGCTCGGTGTTGGGCTCCTCCTCTTCGGATGCGCTTGAGTCATCCCATGTTGCTTTGAGCACCTTCTTCTTTGGTGTTCTCTTCTTGGCTTGGGGACATTTACTTTTATAGTGTCCCGACTTCTTGCATTCATAGTAAATTACTTGGTCTTTCTTGGGTTAAAATTTATTTTTAGTGTCATTTTTAAATTTATTTTTTTTAATGAATTTTTTGAATTTCCTTATTAAAAGTACCAAGTCATCGTCAAAGTCCTCATCACTTGAGTTTTCTCTCAAGTGGTCTTCTTGAGTTCTAAGTGCCATATTCTTCATATTTTTTGGAATAGTGTCTTCATGCTCTTTATGAGCTTTGCATGTCATTTCATAAGTCATTAGTGACCCAATTAATTTTTCAAGAGAAAAGTTGTTTAAATCTTTGGCCTCTTTGATAGCCGTGACTTTAGGGTCCCAACTCTTTGGAAGAGATCTTAAAATTTTATTAACGAGTTCGAAATCTGAAAAACTTTTACTAAGTCCTTTCAGACCATTGACGACATCCGTAAAACGAGTGTACATGTCTCCTATGGTCTCACTCGGTTTCATTCGAAATAGTTCATAAGAATGTACCAAAAGGTTGATTTTTTACTCTTTCACTCTACTCATGCCTTCGTGAGTCACTTCAAGTGTGTGCCAAATATCAAATGCAGTTTCATAAATCGAAACACGATTGAACTCGTTCTTATCTAGTGCACAAAATAAGACATTTATAGCCTTTGCATTTAAAGCGAAAGTCTTCTTCTCCAATTCATTCCAATCGATCATTGGAAGAGAAGACTTTTGAAATCCATTTTCTATAATATTCCAAAGCTCAAAATCCATGGAAATAAGAAAGATCCTCATTCGAGTCTTCCAATATGTGTAATTCGTCCCACTGAATATGGGCAGTTGTGTAATAGAGTGACCCTCTTGGTTTCCGACAAATGACATCTCTCTTCGGTTTTAATCCAACTGAGAGTGAACCTCACTCTGATACTAATTGTTAGGATCAAGAGAGCACTAAGAGGGGGGGTGAATTAGTGCAGTGGAAAACTTTTACGATTTAAAAGACTTATTGCGATTAAAGCCAATTTAACAAGAATAGTTTTAACTCAATCCTTTTGGAAGAATTTTGAACTTGAAACCTTTCAGAAAAGAGCAAGAGAATATTAAGGTGATTTTTAGCAATGCAAATCACATAACTAAAAAACATCGATTTCGTAAAGCTTTCGTACAAGTAAAATTGATTTTGGAAAATGTTTATGTCAAAGCGAATGTGGACGTATTTAAAGCATAGTAAGGAGGAGAGGCAGTTTGCTATAAAGGAAAGATGCTCAAAGTAAATGCAAACCGAGATTTTAGAGTGGTTCAGTTAATTATGACCTACATCCACTTTCGGCTTCCTCCTCCGACGAGGTCACCGACGTCTACTAGAGGTCTTCCTTCAATAGGTGAAGGCCAACCACCCTTTTACAACTTTTCTCCTTTTGACGGGCTTAGGAGACAACCCTTATAAGTTTTCACTCCTCTCTCGAATGATCTTTACACTTAGAAAGGAAGGAGGAGAATTTTAGCTTTTACAACACTTTAAGGCCTCAAAGACTCAAGAATATTTCAAGATTTCGGTGCCCTTTCATGCAGGAAAGGGTGGGGTTTATATAGACCCCAATGAGTTTTAAAATGGAGCCTAAAAGTGTCTATTCTCGGATTTTCGGGGTCCTGGCGGTACCACCACTATAAGTAGGTGGTACTACCGCTTGTCATCAAGCACTCGGTGGTACTACCGCTTGCCAGAGCTCGAAGACTGAGCTTTGGCGGTACTACCGCCCAACAGGGGTGATACCACCGCTGGTAGTAATAACTACCGACGGTACCACCGCCTGACAGGGGCGGTGCTACCGCCTAGAATTCCTGGGAGACTAAGTATCCTGGGTGGTGCCACCACCGGCCAAGAATTCTGGGTCCAAATAGGCTGGTCCATTCAGCCCAATTTGGGTCTGTTAAGGGCCCAGCTGGCCCCTGATTAAGTTAGTGGGATCACCTCCCAATCCTAACTTAATCTACAAATTAACTATGACAATTAAGACATAATTACTGCAATTCGTGTTCCGGTGCGTCAATCGCTTCTTCCGGCGAGCTTCCGGCGAACTTCTGGCGAACATCCGATGAACCCTCGGTGATGCTCCAGCGGACTCCCGGTAAGCTCCTGAACTTTGCAACGATCTTCTTTGGTAAGCTCCAGGACTTCTCGGATGGTTCCCGCAAAACTTCCGATGAACGTCCGGACTTCTAACGAACTCTTGAACTCCCAATGTGATCTTGGTCTTGACTCCGGCTCAACACCTACTGCATGTCTTACTGCCATCGTAGTTAATCCTGCACACTTATCTTAACATATATTAGATAAACAAATGACAATTGACTTCATCATCAAAATCCGAGATTTAACAGCACCCTTATGGCAAAGACATGAACTTAGCTTGCGTTGCCTAAGTCACGCTTCACCCTTGCGATTTGCATCCGCAAAGATCAGCCCACTTGCAACCTCTCGTAGGTCCCGAAGGACCTATAAAAAGAGAAAGTTGATTAGTTTGAAGAACGAGCGATAGACAAGTCCCGACGTCTCGCGAAAAGGGGAAGCTTTACAAGCAATTCAGCCAGCACCTTGCATGCATAAGAGAAAAGAGGGAGAGGGGGAAAACAAGGACTTTAGAAGGTTGAACGAACATCTACAAAGTCTATAAACAACTGCTCATCGGGTGCAGGGGACGACAACAAGTTTCCGTCAAGGTAATGTGCGAACTTGTGAAAAATTGTTCAACGCCCGACACTATACCGAAGCCCCATCCAGCCTTGTGCCACCCAGGTGATTCCAAGGGGCTGAGATGACTGACATTTTGTGAGTGGAAGCGAACTATAGAAAACAGCCCGTGGCACACTAAAATGGAGCTGTTTCGGGCTGTTTTGGGGTTGTTTTGCTCAGTTTGGTGAGCGGTCGCTTTGTAGCACTGTAACTTGTTCGAACTTCCATTTTTACAAGAAAAATGACTCAAAACCAAGACGAAACATGCTGCCAAGCAGCTGTACATGTAGATGAGAACGACGAACGGTTCGTTGAACGGATTTGTTACAGGTGTGCGATGACCGTTCGTGACATTCTCCCCCACTTAAATTGTCGAAGCCCTCATTGATGCTTATTGGTAGTTGTTAATAATTGTTTCTTCATGTCGCAGGGTGTCTTCGGGCTCCCAACTGGCTTCAGTTCAGGGAAGCTTTCGTCACTTCACCAAGCACTCAGTCTGCTCAACTCTATTGGGTAGCTTTATCTTGCGGTCTGCTAAAATGGTTTCAACTCGCTTCTCATAGGAGACTCTGGTGGGGGGTAGCCAAGTTGGAACACTTCAGGAAGCATCTTGTGGATCCAAGTGGTAGGCATTTAGGTTGCTAGCGTGAAGAACGTTATGAATTTTGAACCACACCAGCAGTTGCAACTTGTAGGAGACGTTGCCTACCCTGCTGATAATTGGGAAGGACCCTTCATACTTACGCACTAATCCTTTGTGGACTTTGTTTATAAAGAATTACAGTGATGCTGGTTGGAGCTTTACCAATACCAAATCGTCGACCTTGAACTTTGCAGTCACCTTCCCAAGTCTGCCCACTTCTTCATCATTTTTGCCACCTTCTCCAAGTAAGCCTACACAATATCTATATTTCAGTGCCACTCCTTTGCGAAGTGGTAGGCTGATTGACTACTCCCAATATACCCGATTGCCATGGTGTGAGGAGTTGATGGTTGTTGTCCTGTAATAATCTCGAAGGGATCTTGTTGGACGTAGAGCTCCACTACAAGTTGTAGGAGAATTAGGCAATGTCCAACAACTTCACCCAATCTCATTAGTTGGCACTCATGTAGTGCCGAAGATATTGCTCCAGAAGCGAGTTTTTCCTCTCAGTTTGGCCATCCGTTTGGGGGTGGAGGCTTGTAGAGAAGTATAACTTGGATCCCAACAATTTAAATAGCTCGGTCCAAAATCATCCTAGGAACCGAGCATCTCGATCACTGATGATATTGTGTGGGACTCCCTAATACTTCACCACATCCTTCATCATCAGCTTGGCTACCTCCTCTGCTGAATAGTGTAGGGGAGCAGCAATGAAAGTTGCATACTTTGAAAATCGATCGACTACCACGAGTATTGATTCGAATCTCCCTACTAGTGGCAAGCTTGATATAAAGTCTAGGAAAATGCTCTCCCACGGCCTTTCTAGTATGGGCAACAACTCCAAAAGTCCCACTGGCTTCCGTTGCTCCGCCTTGTCTTGTTGGCAAGTGAGGCATGTTCGAACATATTCCTCCACATCAGTCCCCATCTTTAGCTAGTAGAAGGCCCTCTCTACGAGAGCCAACGTTCGGTGAATACTTGGGTGTCCAGCCCAAAGAGAATCGTGACACTCTCTTAAGAGTTCACGCCTCAAATTGTCCACTCGAGGAACATAAACTATATTCCCTTTTGTGTAAACGAGTCCCTTCTGGACCTAAAATCATCATGCCTTGCCTTCTTTGATGAGCTGCATTAGGGTAACTGTCTGGGGATCACTATACAGTCCATCCCTGATCCTAGAAAGGAAGTTGGAGTGCAACTGACTTGCTTGGCCTTTGCCCTTCAATTGTACGGCATTCACGTGCTCCACTTTCTGACTCAATGAATCGGCCATGACATTTGCCTTTCCAGGCTTATACTCCATTTTCATATCAAATTCAGCCAGAAAGTCCTGCCATCGTGCTTGCTTTAGGGAAAGTTTCTTCTACATTTGGAAATAGCTCAGAGCGATGTTGTCTATCCTTAGCAGAAATCGCGATCCGAGAAGGTAGTGTTGGTAAACTTGTAGCCAATGGATCACCACTATCATCTCCTTCTCATGCACTGGATACCGCCGCTCGGTCTCATTGAGCTTGCGGCTCTCGTAGGCTACCGGATGACCCCCCTATATGAGTACTCCCCCAATAGCGAAGTCTAAAGTATTTGTATGGACTTTAAAAGGCTCTCCATAGTCTGGTAATTTGAGCATCGGTTCTTCCAGAACAATAGCCTTCAGATCTTGGAATGTTATTTCACATTTGTCAGACCACTTCCAAGGCTGCTCCTTCTTCAGCAACTCCGTCAATGGAGTTGCACGCTTCGAATACCCCGCTATGAAGTGTCAATAGTAGTTGATGAAACAAAGGAAGGATCTCAACTCTGGCACCTTCTTTGGAGTTCGCCATTCCGCAACCGCTTGCACTTTTGATTTGTTCATCCGAATGGAGCCATCACCGATTCGATGCCCCAAGAATAAGATCTTCGTTTGGGCAAAGTAGCATTTCTCCCTTTTCATGAACAAAGTGTTCTCCTGGAGAACCTTGAAAATTGTCCAAAGGTGCTTGACGTGCTCCTCGAACGTTTGACTATAGATGACGATATTGTCCAAGTAGACGATCACAAACTTATCTAAATACTCCTTGAATAGCTGATTTATGAGAGTGCAGAATGTGGCCGGAGCATTGGTTAAGCCAAAAGGCATCACCAAGAACTCAAACGCTCCAAACCTGGTCACATAGGTAGTCTTCGCTTCATCGCCTTTAGCAATGCGCACCTACCAATACCTCGACCTAAGGTCGAGTTTTAAAAAATACTTGGCTTTGCCCAACTGGTCAAACAAGTCCACGATGAGCGAGATGGGATACTTATTCTTCACTATCACTTTGTTGAGGGCTTGGTAATCGATGCATAGTCGGAGGCTCCCATCTTGTTTCTTCTGGAAGAGAACTGAAGCTCCGAATGGTGCTTTAGAGCTGCGGATGAGACCACTACTTAGTAATTCACCTAACTAATTCCTGAGTTCTGCCAACTCTGGTGGGGGCATGCGGTAGGGTGGTCTCGCTAGAGACTTCACTCTTGGCTCCAGCTCGATGTTGTGATCCACGCCTCTGTGCGGTGGAAGAGTCTTCGGCAACTCGGGTGACATAACATCATTAAACTCTTTCAAGACGTTCACCACCACAGCAGGTTCTTGAATAGCTTTCTCGTCGAGTGGTTCTAGCTTCATAGCAGCCACGAATGTTAATTCACCTTTTCGCACCCCTTTTTTCAATTGCAATGTCGATATATGTTGGGGTTCCTTGGTTCCTCTCCGAGAGACGGGAACCACGTAGGGGTCATCACCTCCCATCATACATAGGGAGTTTAGGAATGGCATTGGCACCAACTTCGCCGCGTGCATGAACTCCATTCTAAGAATCACTTGGAAGTCGTCCAGTGGCACTGCCATCATGTTGGTGTTCCCGCTCCATGTTCCGATTTTGATGGGAACTCCCTTCGCCAACCCGGAGATTCACCTGGCCTTCGAGTTCACCACCTTTATCCGACTTGGGCTCTTCTCCAAGATCAACCCATGTCGCTTTGCTTCTCGATCGATAATGAAGTTGTGGGTAGCACCCGTGTCCACCATTGCACGGGTCGTTTGGCCATTTAGTTTGATGTCTACGTACATTAGCTCATCACTTCCTGCTTTTTGTAGCTTTGTCTTTATGTTCTCCCCCACTTGACCCCGCATGGCATTCAACAAATGCATTGCTCCCATCCGGGGTCCTTGCGACTCCTCGTTGTCGTTACTGGATTCAGAACTGCTCGAACTAAGAGCAACAGCTTTGCCCTTATCCGATCGAGGGGGTGGATGGAAGCTGTTAAAGCATTGAGTGCTTATTTTTTTGGGCACTCCCTCACCATGTGCGGCCCTCCGCACAAGAAGCATCTGCTAGGTTTCGAGGCCTTGCCTTTTGAGCTTAGCCCTTTGTGGGAACTCTTCTTCTTTTGTTTGCCCCCGAGCTCCTTCCCTCGGGGATATTTTGGAGGGTGATTGCTTGATGATTATTTCTTTCTTTCCAGGTCTTCAGAGGAAATAAAGTCGGTGAGCCTTTCTGCAGCAGCAATTGCCTCGATCAAATCGGCGACATTCCTTCGATGTAGTTCTTGTTGCACCCATGGCTTCAAACCATCGAGGAAGCTGAACGACTTATCCTTCTTAAACATGTCCTAGATATCTAGTATTAGCATAGAAAATTGCTTCACGTAGTCTCGGATGGAAGCATTTTGGCGGAGTTGTCTCAATTTCCTTCTTGGGATGAACTCGGTGTTCTCCGGTAGGAACTGAGTTCTCAACTCTCGCTTCAAATCCTCCTATGTGTTAACTCAACACTGACCTTGTTGGATCTCCTCCCAATGGGTTCGCTACCAAAGTTTTGCATCTCCGTTCAGATACATGGTCGCTATAGAAATTTTGATTTCTTCAGAATCAGGCCTCGTAGCTCGGAAGTATTGTTCCATGTCGAATAGAAAATTCTCGAGCTCTTTGGCATCTCTGGTCCCTCCATAACCATGAGACTCAGGTGCCCTCAAGTTTTGTGATAGCGCAACGTGTGTGTTGCTTCCTCTTGCATTTAGCACTCTTGTGAGTATGGTTAGCCTCGAAGTGAGTTCCATCACAACTTCTTATAAGTGTTGTAGGGAGTCTTTGGTGTCATCTGACAATCGGTCGACTATGGCCTCAACATTGTCGATCCTAGACTCTGCTTTTTCTTGCAAGCTTTCTACCCCAACAAGCCTTTGTTGGCCATGGTAGAGTTCCTCCAAGCTTGATTCGAGAACATCCAAGTGGGTTTCCGTCGTTGTGAGTCTCTCTTTGTGACTCTTTTTCCCGGTTGACACTCTATATTACGCCTCCTCCGCTCGTGGAGAGTAGCCAACTTCTCACTCATCATGTTCGCTGTCGCACTCCTCTTGAGTGGCTCCAACAACATGAGAGCGAGTGTGCACATGCAGCCCACCTGCAGCTGCTTAGGGCAAGGGTTCGGCTTGCCCCGTATTGCTTGATTTGCCACGATGCTTTGCCATGGCAAAGTTGCGAAGTTCCTTCGCTGCTTACTCAAAGTGCTTGCCCGCTCTGATACCACAATGTCACGGCCTTAGTTGGAATTGCCTAAGGCGTGAGGCACCCTTGCGACATAGACGCGAACTTAGCTTGCGTTGCCTAAGTCGCGAGGCACCCTTGCAGCAAAGACGCAAACTTAGCTTGCATTACCTAAGTCATGCTTCACCCATGCGATTTGTGTCCGCAAAGATCAGCCCACTTGCAACCTGTCGCAGGTCCTGAAGGACCTGTAAAAAGAGAAAGTTGATTAGTTCGAAGAACAAGCGACAGACAAGTCCTGACGTCTCGCGAAAAGGGGAAGCTTTACAAGCAATTCAGCGAGCACCTTGGGTGCACAAGAGAAAAGAGTGAGAGGGAGAAAACAAGGACTTTAGAAGGTTGAACGAATAGCTGCAAGTTCAAAAATAGCTACTCACAGAGTGCTAGGTGTGACAATAGATTCCCATCAAGGTAACGTACGAACTTGAGAAAGATTGTTCAACGCTCGACACTATACCGAAGCCCCACCCAGCCTTGTACCACCCAGATGGTTCCAAAGGGCTGAGATGGCTGATGTTTTGTGAGCGGAAGCGGACTGCAGAAAATAGCCCGTGGCACATGAAAACATAGCTGTTTTGGGGCTGGTTTGCTCGGTTCGGTAAGTGGTCGCTTTGTAGCGCTGCAACTTGTTCGAACTTACATTTTTTACAAGCAAAATGACTCAAAACCAAGATGAAACATGCTGCCAAGCAGTTGTACATGTAGATAAGAGCGACAAATGATTCATTGAACGGAGTTGTTGCGGGTGCGTGATGACCGTTCGTGACAGGGAGGTACAAGAAAAAATATGTCGAAGACACATGGGTCAGAAAAACTTGACCCACGTAAAAAGAAGTCTATCGTGATGGAAGATATAAGGCTAAATGTGCCTAGGGCCCATGAGTTGAAAAACTTTGATCTCACGAGAAGAAGCCCATCACAATGAGAAGCATAAAGAAAAAAAATATACCCAAAGCATATTAGTTAGGAAAACCTGACCCCCACAAAATAAATCCACCATTGTGGGAGGCACAAGGGAAAGACTGCTTGAGGTAGGTAGATCATTGCCTAATGTAACTAATCAGCTTGGTAGTCTCCAATTCATTTTAAAAGCATTTATTTTGGTTGAAACTTTTATTTTTATCATTTACTAAACAAGATTATATATTAAATCTCTTTAAGACATAATTAATATATCTTTTCTAAGACATTCCTAGCAATTATTGAGATTTATCTGTGAATATCTTATAAGATGCCTCATTTATATCATCTTAAAATTTTTAGTGAGAATTTTATTAGTTTAGTATAATAAACTAAGATTACTATTAGCAAGCAAAATATTATCCATATAAAAGACCAATATAATAAACTTGCTCCGATTGATCTTTAGATATAAATATTGATTAATAGTATTTTTTCTTAAATATGAAGGAAGTAATGATATTAAGAAACTTTATATATTATTGTCTAGAAGCCTGTTTAGGTCATAAATGGATTTCTTAAGTTTGCATACCAAATTTTATATATTTTTATTTTATTTATGAATCATTTAGGGTAACCTATATAAATCTAAATCCCTAATTAGAAAACTTATATTCACATCTTTATGATGTAACTCAAACTCATAATAAGTCACTAATATCATGATGATTTTTAACAAGTTTATTTAAAAAACTAAATAAAATATCTTGTTATGGTCGACGCATTCTTTATATGTAAAACATTTAACCACAAGCTTGATTGTTATATCATTTGATATTGTCCTTAGTGTCATATTTATATAACTAAAATGCTTTTAAAGTTATTGGGCAATTCAAACGAGTTTACAAACACTATTCTAGTCATTGATTTTAACTTTTCTTTTATTGTATTATTCCACCTTTTTCATAATTACTACCTTTCAGGACTTATGAGAATAACGAGGGATCTTTTTTATTCATATATTATAATATGATTCTTGTAGATATATCATATACTAGTCATAAATGATTTGATTTCTTTTCCTTTGAGAAATTATCAAAATTATTGATTGTTGTTGTTCTATAAGATTATTAACAATGATATCAATATTATGTGGGAGTTTATTATTTGTTATTTTGTTGTTTGCCTTTATCAAATCATTTAATGGTTTAAGTAATAACAATCTCTCTCGAATGATAAAGAAGTATTAACTTATATCTCTTCATTATCAAAATTAAAATTTAAAATTTTTACTCTCATTAATTCATTATTTTTTAGGAATCTTATATTACCAGATTCGTACTGTGATTAGGGCAATAAGATATATACCCCTTTGAACTTTTTGAATAAATAATAAAATATTCAAAAATAGTTATTGAATATAATTTCTTTTTATATGAATTAAAGATCCTTATCTTTACAGGATAATCCCAAATATGTAAATATCTTAAGTCGGGTTTCCTATCAATCCATAACTAAAAAAAGTTAATGAAATTAATTTATTAGAAACCCTACGCAAGATATATATAATTGTAATCAAAGCTTCTCATTACGTTGATTTGGGTACAAAAGAATAACCCATCATGCTTATAATCATATCCATAAGAGTATGATTTCACTTTTCAACAATCCTATTCTGCTAAAGTATATCTGGTAAATCATACTGAACATATATATTCTACTTTTTCAAAAATCAAACAAAAAAACTAGAATTATGACCGGATTCATCAAAAATACCATAAAATTTATGATAAGATATGATAAATTTAACTTTTTTATCTAATTGTTTCTTGACTTTATTTATATGCACCTAAAGGTGTTAATAGTTTGACACCTTATATAAATTAGATATATATGATTATATTATTAAATCTTAAATTTTGATGATAAAATTAATTGATGAGTTTATGGACTAATAAACGTTTGAAATAAGTACTGCAGTTGAAACTTCGATCATGGAGTTGAACCATTGAAAGACAAATTGCTGAAGTAGAAGAATTAAATGTTGGGCCGGAGAGCATCATGTCAGAGATTAGATGTCGGGCCTGAGGATTGGTCGACATGCTGGAGGATGGACTTAATGTTGAATCTCATATTTTGATTATGAAATCAATTGGTGAATTAATGATCTAATCCATGTGTTGAGAGAAGTGATATAGGACTAACTACAATCGTGAGAAAGGCAAAACAATTAAAGTAGAATCGAAGTTGGGCTGGAGTTAATGATCGGGCATCGGGCCGAATGAATCGGGGGATACACTGAAGGATTGTCAATGTAGTGAAAGCTCACCGAAAGTTCATTGGGAGTTCACCGAAAGCTCATCATAAGTTTGTCGGGAGTTCGCCAAAAGCTCATTGGAGGTTCACCAGGAGTTCGTCAAAAACTCGTCGAAGGTTCATCGGGAGTTCGCCAAAAGCTCGCCGGAAGATTGCCGAGAGTTCGTCGGAAGTTCACCGAGAGTTTGGTTGAACCATTGACGTGCATGACAACTTAGATTATAAGTAGAGTAATTATTTTAGCCTTAACTATCACAGTTAGGACATTAATTTATGTTAGTTTTGGGAGAAATCCTACTAACTCAATTAGCGATAAAAAAATGATCAAAAGATGTAGGTACCTCGAGCATAAATAAGCCTTATCCGCTCGAGATAGGGTGGTTAAGAACTTGACCTTCCCTTTTCATTGCCACTTTATCCATTAAGGATGAGAAACCTGACCATCCCCTCAGTATTAAGGTGTGAAGGTTGAGCACCCAACCTTCCCCTTTCACCATCGTCAAGCCACAGGGTTGGAAAACCCAAACCCCTCTCATAGTTGAGGCATGAAGGTCGAACACCTTACCCCCCCCCCCCCCCCCCCCCCTTCATTACCAAGGCATGGAGGTATTCTTTTTTATGTTAAACTACATATGCTTGTTTTCGTCATGTTTACAAGCTTTATTGTATATTAAAAAAATAATTATTATATTTATGTATATAAAATATATATAATTTATTGTTATTGTGAAATTTTATCTCAAGACTTGGTGTGATCAAACTCAATTGCCAAGTCACTGAAGACATTTTATGATATATTACAGTAGTTTTCTTTTCTAAGAATAATAAGTACTATTATAGTTCTATACATTATGGTATAAAGTATTTGATGATTAGAGAAAAAAGTTTAAAAATAATTAATATCAATTAAGAACTTATGTTTCACTATATTGATTGCTGATTCATTCACTTAAGACCTACAACCTAAAGTATTTGAAAAGATATGTTCTTATGATTGGGTTTGTGAACCACCCATAAAAGATATAGTGATGTATATTTGAGTAAATATTATAATTGACATTCTTGCTTACATACTTAAATTTACTTATTTTTGTTATCCTGATCACTTTTATATATGTATATATTATGGTTAAATATAATGATAGGATTATCTTGACAAGACAAATCATAAGGGTTATTTTGGACTACATTAAGAAGGGCTAACATTGTTATGGTATATAAAAGGAAGTATAATATTGATGGCATACAACCGTTATGACTCGCATTGCTAGTCAGACTTAATATAGTATTATTATATTTATTAGACTTATTAGCTTTTTTTTATAAAATTTATCTATATGTGCAAATGTTTTTTCTAAACAAATTTAAAATTTAATTAAATAAAATTATTTTAAAATAAATTTTATTTTATTTATTTTTTATTTTGAAACCTTTTGTATATTACCGGGCTAAGTGGGAGAATGTTAGATTATTTGGCCCTATTTAATTATATAAGATATATTATGGATATGATTAAATTCTGATTATGGTTATGGCCAATAGAAAGGAAGTCCAATTATTGTATGATTCCTTGAGGAAATCTTGATGGAAGAGACTCTCCTAATTACTTATCCTAGAACCTTTGCTCTCATTTATAAAAAGACAGGACCTCTTATAGATTAGAGAGACACAAGAAATACACAATAATTGAATGCGCAGACACGCGAATACATAAGTATGCAAATGTGTGGATATATGATATAATTGAGAGATTACATAGCTTCTCTTATATTCTTTTATCCCTAAATATATTGATCATAATAGTCCTGTGAAGGATAAGAAGAGAGGAGAAGGTAAGTCTAGTTCTCCTTACATATCGATATTTCGATAGATCTAAGATCCAACGATGGTGCACTTGCAGATCAGAGAAAAGATTTTCTGAATAGCATCAAAGATATGTATTGTAATATTAAGATAGATCATATTTTTTATTTCATATTTTTGGCATTAAAGTTCTTCAGCTTAATAATAGCATATTATTGTTTTACGTTAATAAGGGTCTTTTAAGAGCCTCCTCTTTTATCTATAGGAAAACTTTAGTTCTAATCATATTTAAGGGGTTAGCTTGGACCTTAGATGAGGTAACTCAGGTTATTTATTTCTCTTTTATCGTGGTGACCTTAGGATCGAGGTTAATTATGGTTGCTTTTGCTTCAGCCTCTTATGTAACTCCTCATACTTATCCAAGACCATTGCTTCGATAGTAATATATTGATTGATTCTTTGAAATATCTTAGGTACAATTGCCTAATGACTAAAAGCGATAAGAGAGATTGAGCTCCATTATCAATATTTGTATTATGAGTGATAGATGGGCATCTACCATATCTCATATATCATTTGTGTATCTAATAATGAAGTCTACAAGCATTTCTTCCTCACCCTGCCTAAGTCTGAGGAATGTTACCATCGAAGGCCGTGAGCATACGTTCCTAAGGAAGTAAAGTTTGAACTCTTTTGTAAGCTGATAAAAGAATCAATGGAAAGCGACTATAGGCAAATATACTATTCTCATGCTAGGCCTCTTAACATGGTCATAAAGGTATGGTACATCATGGCATTTGAAGTATCGTAATGTATTTGGGTGCTAAAAACTATAATGTGTTTCATCAGAATGGTACTACCTTTGAATGCCTCCAAGGACAAGAGATGGAAGTTAATTGAAATCATTTTCTGTTAGATTTTCTAAGCAAATGGCGATAACCCGAGGTAGGGTCGACTAACACTTTCCCGTTTGATTGTTGGAGCTCTTATTGTATCTCCTCTAAACATTAGTCTATCTACTATAGTTAGATCCATATGGAATTCTTCGTCGAGTCTCTTGACAAGAACTTGGATCTGGAAAGGGCTAAGTGGGGATCTAGTCCACTGAATTCTATGGTCGGAGACCAAAGTGCCCCCTTGATCAATAATTCGATGAGTCTCGGGCGCCCTTGAGATGTTGGCACCACATTAGGTTGGGAAACCTCGATGGGCATAGATGGCGGTTGAGCTAGTGGCACCGCCTATTAGGCTAACTAAGGCAAAAGTGAAATGTTGACCTATATCATATCTATTAGTATTTGCACTTGTTGAGTGAGATTTTAAAACACTACAGCGGAGACGAGTAGGTGGCTTAAGACCATTCATAGGGGTGAAAGATCAGGGTCAATGAATAGATGCCAGTATCATATTGGAATCTACGTTAAGATGGATGTACTCATGTGTAGAAAGGGTGGCTACTACCCCTCTTGGATGAAAGTACCGTAGGCCGGGGGCAAAGCCTCTTCACTCAAGTATTCATTGAGAGGGTCGATGGGCAAGCGTTTTTACAACATCAAGCCCTCATTCTAATGCCAGAATATTATGGGAAGATATCGTTAACGTCATGGTCAACCCACTATAGTCCGAACCCAAGTGCATAAGGTTGCTCAATATGCCTTGGAGGTAAAAACGTCGAACTCCTAAGGTGCCACCTATACGAAGATCGAGGTCGAAGAAGTTTCCAATCTAGTCCCTCTAATATCCAAGTTAATAACCTAATATAGATAAGTGTGAATGCAAGTGGTTAAAAAGTGATCCTCTTTTTTATTGTGTTAAAAATGAGCTTTTATCCTTGGTCATAAGAAGATTAAATATTTCGTAGATTATTCTAGAAAGAGGTAGCTCCTAATTTTCTCTAGCATCCCCTCTTGACCTTTTATCGATACGGATAATAATTATATCTTAGGATATAAACTTCATGTCCTAATATTACACTAATTATATATGATTTAGCATAAATCAAATTCTTTTGGACTAAGTGTGTACCATCAAAACCCATTTGGAATGGGGGAGGGGGTGGAGGGACCAAAACCGAGTGACTTAAGGGGGTTTTGCTTTCGAAAACATACTGTCATTTGCTAACGCCTGTAAGCATAAAACTAAAAGTAATCGAATCAAATTACAACTGAAATCTGAAGCTAAGAATACATATTATGGTATATCATCCGCCAATCCCTGTCGTATGGGAAATAGAAAACAAAATAGAAGAAATGAGGGCATGTCTTTGTTTTGTTTCAAGCGCTTGTGTCGAACATTTCCTGGTACCTTCTCGGTGAGTCCTGCATCTGCAACCTCATCTCCCTGCGGAACCTCCTGATGAATACATCAGCGACATGGTCGATCTCGTCCTCGATGTTGAAATCTAAACCATCGTCTCGAGGACTTGGAACCAAATCTACGACGGAGGACGTACTGTCATCCTCATCTATGTCAAAGAGACAGTGCGTTAGGTCCGAGTAGTCTTCTTCTTCAACATACTCGAGTGGCTCCATAAGCCCTGGGCTTGGAGGAACCTCCTCCCTCGCAGCATCGTACATCACTATTGCCTTGCCGTAGCCCTCGCCACCATGGCCACCTTTAACTTGGCCCTTTAGTGCCTGGATCTTGCCGGAGATTGCACTCATGAGGAGTTTCTTGTTCCGAAGCAGGTCGAAGAACATGAGCCTGGCTTTGCTCTTGACGCCCAAGGTCTTGGCCTTCAGTAGTGCTGCAAGAACAGTACCGATCTGCTTGAGGAAAGAAACAGCCTTCTTCATCTTCGACAGGGAAGGGAATGGGGAGGGTGGATGACGAAGCTTGACAAGAAGTGAATAGGTGAAGTGTTTCGGCATGGAAGGATGAGTCGAAGGCTTCTTGGGTTTACGTGGACAAACTATGAGAGGCAGAAAAGACTCGAGGAGTTCAGTTCATCAGATGGACAACTGATGAAGAAGAGAGATGACCAAAATATATATGATGTGAGGTAGCAGCACTGTCATGGGCCTTCTCTTGTGGGTGTTGATTGGTATTTATAGGAAGTGAGAGGTAGCCACTTCCTAAACTAAAGCAAAACAAATAAGAAGAAGAACAATGAAAATAACTCGAGCTAGGTGGAGTGGGCACCGAAGAAAAGCTGAAAGTGAAAGGAAAAGCTGTGGAAAGTAAACAGCATGAGGAGATACCAAAGAGCCAAATTAGGTAGGGGGAGGCTACTTTTGACCCAAGTTGGCAACATCAAGAACACTACAAAGTCGGCAATTGGAGAGATTAATATCTAACTAATAGCCCCTTGTTTTGAGCCAGCAGCTGGGCTCGCTGAATTCAGGTGTCCAGACTCATCAACGTCTACAACTTAGCTTCCCTCAGGCTGAATTTAGTGTGCAGTAGGAGGGGCAAAACTTTATACACGCACGCACAATGTCTAAGATTAAAAATTTTGCTAAACAAAAAAGTATCATCCACGTTCGAGTCTTTGAGGGAGAAACACTGAGCTCCTGATGAGATTGTTCGAGGTCATCTAAGGTGGAAACGTCGAGCTTTAGAGTAGGTTATTCAAGGTGTCATTTATAAAAAAATCAAGGTCAAGAAAGGTTTTTCGAGTTGATTCATTCAATGTCCAAGTTAGTAACCCGAAACAGATGACTACGATTGTCAATGGTAAAAAAAGAAGTAATTCATTAATTATGTCAAAAGTGAGATTTTATATTTTTTTGTGAATAAATAATATATTATGTGAAATATTCTTTGAGAGACAATTTTTAACCATTTTTAATAACTTTAATTTAATTCTTTTTTCATATAGGCGATAAGAATAAAAATAATACATAATTGCCTGCTTTTGACCTATATGCATGCTAACAAACCAATGAGAGGTAGCTTTTGTCTTTTTTTTTTCAATTTGAATATGTGCCGAATAATAATTGATCGATGATATTTTTCTTACCAAGAAGTGTTACTTATCCAAGTGTATCCGAAAGGAGAGCTCAATTATTAAAGGCTTTCACCCTACTAACACATTTTAAGATTTAAACATATGGATCATATGGGCTTCTTAAGATGTGCTCCTCAACACTTTTATGTAATGTGTTGAAAGTGACGACCGATAGTTACTTTCTATGTGCTAAAATGTAAGGTTTCTCCTTTTGTATCGAGAATTATCTCGCGTAGCTATTCTCTACCTACTCGTTCTGAAATTTTACCCAAAAATATCTATATAAATATTGCCATCTCCATGCGAATTAGCAAGCCTTCTAATCATTCCAATAAATGAGATCGTTAATATGTTTAATATTTATTTTCTGTGGTGTGAATGACAACCACAATAATAACTTTTTTGGTGCTATCTAGTATTTCATCCATTATCAAGCTTAACAATTGCACAAATAATTGGCTATAGAGAATCCCATGACATTTTTTCTTTTTCATAATAATTTATAATTTATTAATCATATATATATATATATATATGTATATATTTATACATATATGTATGTATATATATATATACATATAATTTTTTTCAAAAGAAGAAAGAGTGCAAAAATCTAAAGCATTACTCGGAAGTGACGAAAGAGCAGACACAAAGTCTCCCTATACCGTCTCTTCCTTCCTACTTTAAGACCCAACCACAATAATGTGAGAGAACTCACTCTGACCAGATCTCATCATCACGTTTTGCACCGCCAACCCCGTGTCTTTGGCCGAGCTCTCGGCACGCAAGAGCAATAGAAAGCAAGATTTTGAGCTCCTTTACGTGATCCCGTTGTCGTTCCTCCTTCTTGCACATGTTCTATAAAAGCAAAAGGAGAAGAGTTAGGGTTTATGAAAGCACTCCAACAAAAACGTTGGCGTTCTAACGTTAAGTGCACGGGATTTTGGGCAATCCGAATTCCCTTTTAATACCAAAAAAAGTTCTTTTATTGCATTAAGTAATCGTCTTGTTTGTTTTCACAATGTTTTACCTTTTAGATATGTAAATACATTGGCACAAAATGTTTGAGACGTTCCTCGGGAAGTGATCAAAATTGTTCGGAAAACTAAGCTAAGCGTTTGAAGAGAGTCGGTTCTCGCCCAAATGCTACAAAAATTGCTTTGATCCGCATGCCTTGACTAGCTTGCAGGGCTGTGTGAGCGTTACTTGCTAGCTTTTATGAGTTTGTCCTCGTTGATCCTTAAGAACGTATTCCAAACCTGCAGTCTCGAACGACCTCGGGAAGGAAGCATAATCATAAAATCTATAATTATAATTATGTTATTATTATTAAAAAAATTTAATGTTAAAATCAAAATCAAATACCGATAGATCAAAATCAAAATTGTATATCTTTACATGTCATTTAGAAAACCTTCATCTGATCTATATGCGTACAATCGTTGTATCCGAAAGTGCACCAATGATGATCTGAAAGAGCTACGATCATCACAATCTACCGTTCTGTCACGGCCTTAGTTGGAATTGCCTAAGGCGTGAGGTACCATTGCGGCCAAAGACGTGAACTTAGCTTGCGTTGCCTAAGTCGCGAGTCACCCCTTGCGGCAAAGACGCGAACTTAGCTTGCGTTGCCTAAGTCGCGCTTCACTCTTGCAATATTTCTCCGTAAGGATTAGCTCACTTGTAACCTCTTGCAGGTCCCGAAGGACCTGTAAAAGAAAAAGTTGGTTGTTCGAAAGAACGAGCAATGGACAAGTCCCGAAGTCTCGCGAAAAGGGGAAGCTTTACAAGCAATTCAGCGAGCACCTTGCGTGCACAAGAGAAAAGAGGGAGAGGGAGAAAACAAGGCTTTAGAAGGATGAACGAACAGCTGCAAGCCCACAAACAACTGCTCACCTAGTCCCGGGCGCGAAAACAAGTTCCTGTAAAGGCCACGTGCGAACTTGCGAAAGAGAGTTCAATGCCCGGTATATAACCGAAGCCCCATCCAGCCCTATACCACCCGGGGGGTTCAAAGGGGCTGAGATGGCTGATGTTTTGGTGAGCGGAGGCAGATTGCATAAATCAGCCTGCGGCACGCGAAAACGGAGTTGTTTTGGGCTATTTTGGGGCTGTTTTGCTTGGTTCGGTGAGCGGTCACTTTGTAACACTGCAGCTTGTTCGAACTTACATTTTTACAAGCAAAAATGACCCAAAACCAAGAGAAAACATGCTATCAAGCAGTTGTACATGTAGGTGTGAGCGACGAACAGTTCGTTGAACGGAGTTGTTGCGGGTGTGCGACGGCCGTTCATGACATTCTCCCCCACTTAAACTGTCGACGCCCTCGTCGACGCTTGTTGGTAGTTGTTGATGACTTCTTCTTCATGTCGCAGGGCGTATTCAGGCTCCCAACAGGCTTCAGTTCGGGGAAGCTTTCGCCACTTCACTAAGTACTCTGTCTGCTCAGCTCTGTTAGGTAGCTTTATCTTGCGGTCCGCTAGAATGGTTTCCACTCGCTTCTCGTAAGAGACTATGATGGGAGGTAGCCGAGTTGGAACACTTCGGGAAGCATCTTGCGGATCCGAGTGGTAGGCTTTTAGGTTGCTGGCGTGAAAACGTTGTGAATTTTGAACCATGCCGATAGCTGCAACTTGTAAGAGACGTTGCCTACCTTGTTGATAATTGGGAAGGGTCCTTCATACTTGCGCACCAATCCTTTGTGGACTATGTTCCTAAAGAATTGGAGTAATGCTAGTTGGAGCTTTATCAACACCAAATCACCAACTTTGAACTCTTGCGGTCGCCTTCCCAAGTCTGCCCACTTCTTCATCCTTTTTGCCGCCTTCTCCAAGTAAGCCCATGCAATATCTGCATTTCGATGCCACTCCTTTGCGAAATGATAGGCTGATGGACTGCTCCCAGTATACCCAATTGCCATGGTGTGCGGAGTCGATGGTTGTTGTCCTGTGATGATCTCGAAGGGGCTCTTGTTGGATGCAGAGCTCCGCTGCAAGTTGTAGGAGAATTGGGCAATGTCCAATAGCTTCACCCAATCTAGTTGATTGGCACTCACGTAGTGCTGAAGATATTGCTCCAAGAGTGAGTTTATCCTTTCAGTCTGGCCATCCGTCTGGGGGTGGAGGCTTGTAGAGAAGTATAACTTTGACCCCAACAATTTGAATAGCTCGGTCCAGAATCGTCCCAGGAACCTAGCGTCTCGATCGCTAATGATATTGTGCGGGACTCCCCAATACTTCACTACATCCTTCATCATCAACTTGGCCGCCTCCTCTACTGAACAGTGTAGGGGAGCAGCAATGAAAGTTGCATACTTCGAAAACCGATCGACCACCACGAGTATCGATCCGAGCCCCCCTACAAGTGGCAAGCTTGATATGAAATCCAAGGAAATGCTCTCCCACGGACTTTCTGGTACGGGCAACGGCTCCAAAAGTCCCACCGGCTTCCGCTGCTCCACCTTGTCTTGTTGGCAAGTAAGGCATGTTCGAACATATTCCTCCACATCAGTCCCCATCTTCGGCCAGTAGAAGGCCCTCTCCATAAGAGCCAACATTTTGTGAATGCTTGGGAGTCCAGCCCAAAGGGAATCATGACACTCTTTTAAGAGTTCACGCCTTAAATTGTCCACTCGGGGTGTTAGGATCGAGAGCACTAAGAGGGGGGCGGTGAATTAGTGCAGCGGAAATCTTTCAGCGATTAAAAACGAAAGCTGTGTTCGTTCGATAAAAACTATTTTGATGCAAAAGCCGATTCTAAGATTACTTATGATTAAGTGCAGTTTACGTCTAAACACAGTTTGCGTCTAAGCGCAGTTTGCGTCTAAATGCAGTTTGCGTCTAAATGCAGTTTGTGTCTAAATGCATATTGCGTCTAAGCTCAGATTGCGTCTAAGCGCAGTTTGCGTCTAGGCGTAGTTTGCGTCTAAGCGCAGATTACGTCTAAGCGCAGTTTGCGTCTAAACACAGTTTGCGTCTAAGCGCAGTTTACGTCTAAGCTCAGATTGCGTCTAAGCGCAGTTTGCGTCTAAGCGCAGAAGGCAGTTTGCAGTTATAAATGGAATTAAAACGTAAACGTAAACTGCAAAGAAACTCGTTCGTAAAAGCGTAGAAGACAGTTTGCAGTTATAAATAGAATCAAAACGTAAATGTAAACTGCAATGTAAAGATCGTACAAAAACACCGATTTACGTCTGAATGCAGATTCGGAAAGATCAGAACTTAGAAACTTGTTCGTAAAAGCGCAGAGAGCAGTAGCTATGTAGGAGGTTTGGAGTAATGATAAAGTGCTCAAAATAAAAGCAAACCAGAGATTTAGAGTGGTTCGGTCAGTCTTGACCTACTCCACTTTTGGCTTCCTCCACCGACGAGGTCACCGACGTCAACTAGAGGCCTTCCTTCAATAGGCGAAGGCCAACTGCCCTTTTACAGTTTCACTCCTTTTGACGGGCTCAGGAGACAACCCTTATAGAACCTTTCTCTCCTCTCTTTACAACTCAAGACTTGAAGAACAGAAAGAGGAGAACTTTTGGACTTTACACAAATTTGAGCTCTTAGAATCACAGAAAAGATCAAGAATTTGGTGTAGGTCTGTATCTTTTCAGTGCTGAATGGGTGGGGTATTTATAGGCCCCAACCCAGTTCAAATTTGGAGCTCAAAACGATCAAATCCCGGAATTCCGGGATCAGGCGGTTGCACCTCCTGACTGGGGCGGTTGCACCGCCTGGCAGAGCTCGAAGACTGAGCCTCTGGGCGGTGCTTCCTTTGTCAGGGGCGGTTGCACCTCTCTGCCAGAGCTCGAAGACCGAGCTCAGGCGTTTGCACCGCCTGGCAGAGCTCGAAACTTGAGCTCTAGCGGTGCTACCTCCTGACAGAGGAGGTTGCACCGCCTAGTCTCGCTCGGAGACTGAGCCCTGGGCGGTTGCACCTCTTGGCTGGGGCGGTTGCACCGCCCAGTCTCGCTGGGAGACATAGCCTGGGCGATGCTACCTCCCTGCCTGGGCGGTTGCACCTCCCACAGCAACCTGGGTCCGAATGGGTTGAACCATTCGACCCAATTTGAGTTCTTCAGGGGCCCAATTGCCCCAGGATTAAGCTAATGGGATCACCTCCCATTTCTAACTTAATCAAAGTGCTAACTACGATTATTTCCTAAGACATATTCTGCAGCTTGCTTCGGTGCGTCACTCGCTTCTTCCGGCGAGTTTCCGGCGAACTTCCGTCGATCATCCGATGAACCCTCGGTGATGCTCCTGCGGACTTCCGGCAAACTCCTGGACTGCGACGATCCACTTGGCAAGTTCCAACGAGCTCCTTTGGCAAGCTTCTGGACTTCTCGGATTTGTTCCCGCAGAACCTCCGACGACTGTCCGAACTTCCGTCGAGCTCTCGAACTCCCAACGTGATCATTGTCATGACTCCGGCGCAACTCCTGCTGCATGTCTTACTTTCATCGTAGTTAATCCTGCACACTTATCTCAACACATACATTAGACAACAAATGACAATTGACTTCATTATCAAAATCCGAGATTCAACAATCTCCCCCTTTTTGATGATGACAATCAATTGATAATGGAGTTAACCTTAACTCCCCCTGTCTATATGCCATACTTCTTGAATTTAAAAACTTTATAAATTCAAGAGACATATTCCCATCATGATTCCTTTCATAATGTATCTCTTTGAAGATGATGTCAAGGCTTGACATACATTTTCAAATATAACAAGTTTGAATGATGGTTATTGTAGCAATTCATCATATTGTAAGATATCGACATGTAAAGCTGTGAAGCAAGATTTTGATATCATTACATGATGTACACATTTAGAATATTTTAACAAGTGTAGCATTGCATCACATGGTAAGATATCAGTTCGTACGATGCAAATTTTTGTTTGATATCTTGATACAGGGCATATGGCAATCATATATTTCTTGGTGATGCAAGTATGGCCTAATCATAGCATCAGTGATAGCAACCATATCAACATCAGTAATAGCAACCATATCATTATCAGTGATAGCAGGTATGGCCTAATCATAACATCAGTAATAGCAACCATATCAATTCATATTTTTCTCCCCCTTTGTCATTAACAAAAAGCATGGTAGCATTATCAAAAAGCATGGTAGATGTGATTTCAGCAGGTTATCAAGCACATAAAGGAAGGCATGATACATATAATGCTTTGAATATCTCTTCTCCTTGTTATGTTATAGTTCGTTGCTTGAAGGAGGAAACTCATTTTTCAAAAAGTTTTCATAAGAGTGTACAGGAAAATCCTATTTTTAGCATTCAAACCGAAAATAAGATGAACTTCTTACATGCATTCGGATATGAGTAAGCTACTGATTTTCAAAAACATTTGTCACATAATTTCCAACATGTTATTTGATCAAGTGATACCAAGGCATGTAATAGTAATCAATAACGTCCGAAAAATAATTTTAACTAGTTTAAGTATTCGGACACATCAACATTCCTAATTCTCTTTTTATAAAATCAAATTGTTCTTCACTTAGAGGTTTTGTAAAGATATCAGCTAGTTGATGTTTCGTATCAATGAATTCTATGATTACATCATGATTCGTAACATGATCTCGTATAAAGTGATGTATGATATCAATATGTTTTGTTTTTGAGTGTTGTATAGGGTTTTTTGTTAGGCATATTGCACTTGTGTTATCACATTTAATGGGAATGTTTTTAAGATGAACTTTATAATCTTCTAAGGTATTTTTCATCCAAACAACTTGTGCACAGCATGCACTTGCTGCAATATATTCAGCTTCGGTTGTTAATAGTGCAACCGAGTTTTGTTTCTTAGATGACCAGGAAACAAGGACATGTCCTAAGAATTGACATGTTCCTGATGTGCTTTTTCTATCTAATCTACAGCCAACGAAGTCCGCATCAGCATAAGCAATTAACTCAAGCTTATCTGATTTTGGGTACCATAATCCTAGATTTGTGGTACCATTAAGATATCTGAGTATTCTTTTAACTGCCTTGAGATGAGATATCTTAGGGTTTGATTGAAATCTAGCACAAAGTCCTACACTGAACATTATGTCTGGTCTAGTTGCAGTGAGGTAAAGTAAACTTCCTATCATACCCCTATAGATTTTTTGATCGAAGCTTTCTATACTTTCATCAATTTCTAACTTAGTGGAGGTGCTCATAGGAGTGTTAATAGCTTTTGAGTTATTTATATTAAACTTCTTTAGTAAACTCATAACATATTTAGTTTGACTAATAAAGATGTCATTGCTTAGTTGTTTGATTTGTAGACCTAAGAAGAATGTTAACTCTCCCATTAGACTCATTTCGAATTCAAGACTCATAGTTTTAGCAAAGGATTCACAAAGAGATTCATTCGTAGAACCAAAGATAATATCATCAACATAAATTTGAACAATGAGAAAATTATTTTCAAAGTTCTTGATGAATATGTAGTATCAACCTTGCCTTTTATGAAATTATTTTCAATAAGAAAAGAACTAAGTCTCTCATACCAAGCCCTTGGAGCTTGTTTTAAACCATAGAGAGCTTTAGTTAATCTAAACACATGATTAGGGAGACTATTATTTTCAAATCCAGGAGGTTGTTCAACATAGACTTCTTCGGAAATAAAGCCATTAAGAAAAGCGCTTTTAACATCCATTTGAAATAATTTAAAATTATTACTACTAGCGTAGGCAAGGAGCATTCTTATGGCTTCTAATCGAGCCACAGGAGCGAAGGTTTCTTCATAATCGATACCTTCTTCTTGGTTGAAACCTTTGGCCACTAATCTAGCCTTGTTTCTAACCACGATACCATTTTCATCTTGCTTGTTTCTAAAGACCCATTTAGTACCAATAACTAAATGGTCATTTGGCCTAGGAACAAGCGTCCACACCTCATTTCTCTCAAATTGATTCAATTCATCTTGCATTGTGATAATCCATGAATCGTCTTTCATGGCTTCATCAACATATTTGGGTTCAATTTGGGAGAGAAAGGCGGCGTTGGCACAAAAATTTTTAAAAGAAGATCGTGTTTGAACCCCCTTTGATGTGTCTCCTAAGATTAGCTCCTTAGGATGAGCATCTACATACTTCCAATCCTTGGGAAAGGAAATATGGGAAGTGGATGCATCCAAGTTGCTAGTTGGAGACGGGGTTGCGTTTAAATTCAAAGAATCAAAATTAACATCATCGTCAAGATCATTTTTCCTAATTTCGGAAATCTCATTGAAAACAACATGGATGGATTCTTCAATAATTAAAGTTCTTTTATTGAAAATACGAAAAGCTTTAGAAACCGAAGAATAACCAAGAAAGATTCCTTCATCAGATTTAGCATCGAATTTTCCTAAGTTATCCTTTTCATTTAAGATAAAACATTTACACCCAAAGACTTTAAAATATGAGACATTGGGTTTTTTGTTATTCCATAACTCATAAGGAGTTTTGGTGAGTAAGGGTCTTACTAGAACTCTATTCAAAATATAGCATGCAGTGTTTACGGCTTCGGCCCAAAAATATTTGGGTAGGCTATGTTCATTCAACATGGTTCTTGCCATTTCTTGTAGATTTTGATTTTTTCTTTCTACTACCCCATTTTGTTGAGGATTTCTTGGAGTAGAGAAGTTATGGTTGTTGAATCTCGGATTTTGATGATATAATCAATTGGTGGGTTAATTGATCTAATCCATATTATTGAGTTAAGTGTGCAGGATTAACTATGATAACCAGCAAATATAAAGCAAGGATACCGGAGTCGAGCTCGATGGACGTTTAAGAGACCGAAGAATCATCGGAGATGCTGCCGGAACCATCCGAGAAGAAATCGGGAACGTGTCGGAAGTTCGCCGAAGAAATCGTCGGAGGCTCGCGGAGATCACCGAGAAGGCTCGGCTACTCGTTAAAGTCATCACAAAGATTGGGAGCTTGCAGGGAGTCCGTCGGAAGAAGTTTGTCGGAAAGCTTGTCGGAACAAGACTCGACGTTCACGGTTGAAAATTTGCTTAGGATGTTTTTGTGTTATGTAGTTCACTTGTAATTAGGATTAGGATTAAGAGATAATCCTATATCCTGGTTAGGGGCCAACTGGGCCCAAAGTCAGATTTGGTTTGGGCTAAAATTAAGCCAAACCAATGAATCGGAGAGCCAAGCGGTGGCACCGCCTGGCTGGGCGGTGAAACCGCCCAGCACCCGAGAGCTGGGCGATGACACCTCCTTGGCTGGGCGGTTGCACCGTCCAGCACCCGAGCGTTGGGCAGTGGCACCGCCTGGCTAGGCGGTGGAACCTCCAGCACTGGGAACCCTAAGAAAATTCAAATTTTGGAGCCCAAAATTTAAATCCTCTTGAGGCCTATAAATACCCCTCAAATCTCAACTGAGGTTACAACTTTTGAGAAGCATTTTTGATTGAGAGAAAAGTCTTAGAAAGTCTTAGCAAGTCTTGTTTTCAATTTGCTAGAGAGTTCTCCTCCTCCTTTCTTATTGAAAATTTGTAAGAGGTTGAGCTGCTTGTAAAAGGTTGTAAGAGGGGTGTTTACCCTTCCATTTCAAGAGACTTGCTAGTGGAAGGTGGGAGCCTCATCGAAGAGGGGCCTCGCAAGTGGAGTAGGTCATTTGATCGAACCACTCTAAAAATCGGCGTAATCTCTGGTTTGCTTTTTATTATTGTCATTTACATTACTGCAAATCTTCTTACTGCTTTAGTTCCTCATTACTCTTACTGCGCAACTTTAAGAATACGCCTTCAAGTTAAATTTCTCAAGTTTCGTTCTTAACGTACGAAAGATCTTGTTAAAATCGAAGTTTTAATCCGCTGCACTAATTCACCCCCCCCTCTTAGTGCCGCTCCGATCCTAACAAGTGGTATCAGAGCAAGGTTATCTCTCATATTTGGTTTAATACCCAAGAGAGATGTCTTACTCCGGCATGCAAGAGGGCCATTCTATTGCAATACCACCTTTGTTTAATGGGTCGGATTACACATATTGGAAGACTCGCATGAGAATCTTCCTCATTTCTATGGACTTTGAGCTTTGGTCTATTGTCGAGAATGGATTTCAAAAATCTTCTCTTCCGATGAGCGAATGGAATGAATCGGAGAAGAAGGTTTTTGCTTTAAATGCAAAGGCTATGAATGCCTTGTTTTGTGCATTAGACAAAAACGAATTTAATCGTGTTTCAATGTGTGATTCGGCTTTTGATATTTGGAGAACTCTTGAGGTCACTCATGAAGGCACTAGCCGAGTGAAAGAGTCCAAAATCAACATCCTTGTGCACTCTTACGAACTTTTCCGAATGAAACCAAGTGAGTCCATCGGAGACATGTACACCCGGTTTACGGATGTCATCAATGGACTCAAAGCTCTTGGTAAAGATTTTACTAACTTTGAACTAGTAACTAAAATCTTAAGATCCCTCCCTAAAAGTTGGGATCCAAAAGTTACGGCCATTCAAGAGGCCAAAGACCTTAAAGCATTCCCTCTTGAAGAACTCATTGGGTCTCTAATGACCTATGAAATGACATGTCAAGCTCATGACGAGCTCGAGAACCCCCTTCCAAAGAACAGGAAGGATATGGCACTCAAATCACAAGAAGACCACTTGAAAGGAACATCAAGTGATGAGGACAGTGACAATGACATTGCACTTTTGACTCAAAAATTTAAAAAATATTTAAGAAAGAATAGATTTAAAAATAATACAAAAAATAAATTTGAACAAAAGAATGACCAAGCGATTTGCTATGAATGCAAAAAACCGGGATACTATAAGAACGATTGTCCTCAAGCCAAAAAGAGAACATCAAAGAAGAAGGCATTCAAGGCAACGTGGGATGATTCAAGCGCATCCGAAGAAGAGGAGTCCAACACCGAGCAAGTTGCTCATTACGCGCTAATGGCGTTAGGAGAAGAGGTATGTGATTTATTTAATGAAGATTTATCTTTTGAAGAACTATCTATCACTTTTCATGAATTATTTGATGAATGTAGAACTGTTAGCAAGAAGTTAAGTATCTTAAAGAAAGAGCATGCTTTGCTACAAGATAAGTTTGATAGTCTTCAAACTCCTCCATGCTCTAAGTGTGAGCACTTAGAAGCAATAAAAAATGAAAATTTGCTTCTTAAGGAAACCTTAAATAAGTTTAAGGTTGGTAGCAAAGGATTAGATATGATCCTTGCACACAAGGGTCACATCGCAAATAGAAATGGAATTGGATTTGTAAAAGGATTACATCAAAATCCTACCACTTTCATAAAAGGACCTACATTACATGTTTCCTCTTATATGAAATGCAACTTTTGTTGCAAATCCGGACATATTGCCTACAAATGCCCATTTAGGAAAATTAGTTCACAAAAATTAATATGGGTTCCTAAAGGAACTATAAAGAATTCAATCATAAATAACAAAGTTAGTGGGTCAATTTTTGAGGCACCCAAAATCAAATGGGTACCTAAAAATCATCCTCTTTTGTAGACAAACCCAAAGCTAGGAGCAAGAGATGGTATCTCGATAGTGGATGCTCAAGACATATGACTGGAGATCCATCTCATTTCTCTATGCTCACTAGCAAAGAAGAAGGGTACGTTACCTTCGGAGACAACAACAAGGGCAAAATCATTGGCAAGGGAACTATTGGTAACAAATTTAATTTTTCCATTGATGATGTCTTACTAGTTGATGGATTAAAACATAATCTCTTGAGTATTAGTCAACTATGCGATAAAGGTTATATCGTTAGATTTGAATCAAATATATGCATTATTGAAAAACCAAATCATAACATGACTATGATTGCTTTAAAACAAAATAATGTCTATACCATCAATCTTGATGAACTAAGTAATGAAATGTGTTTCTCCGCCGTAAATGATGATGCTTGGCTTTGGCATAGGAGATTAGGTCATGCAAGCATGAAAACAATATCTAAAATCTCATCTCAAGAATTAGTACGAGGGATTCCTAATATGAAGTTTATTAAGGATAAGGTATGCGATGCATGTCAACTAGGCAAACAAATAAAAACAAGCTTCAAACCAAAAAATCAAATTAGCACTACTAGACCATTACAATTGATCCATTTGGACCTATTTGGACCAATTGATACAACAAGTCTAGGTGGAAGCAAATATGCTTTTGTGATTGTGGATGACTACTCTAGATACACTTGGACCTATTTCTTAGCTCACAAAAGTGATTGCTTCAAGTGTTTCTCTAAATTTTGTAAACTCACTCAAAAGGAAAAAGGCTTCATGATTTCATCAATTCGGAGTGATCACGGTGGTGAATTCCAAAACCGTGACTTTCAAAATTTTTGCGAAAGTAATGGGTACAATCACAACTTCTCAACTCCAAGAAATCCTCAACAAAATGAAGTAGTTGAAAGGAAAAATAGAAACCTACAAGAAATGGCAAGAACTATGTTGAATGAACATAGTTTACCTAAGTACTTTTGGGCCGAAGCCGTAAATACGGCTTGCTACATCATGAATAGAGTCCTAATAAGACCATCCTTATCCAAAACTCCCTATGAATTATGGAATAAAAAAAAACCAAACATCTCCTATTTTAAAGTTTTTGGTTGTAAATGCTTTATTTTAAATGAAAGGGATGCTTTAGGAAAATTTGATGCTAAATCCGATGAAGGCATCTTTCTTGGTTACTCTTCCGTTTCTAAAGCTTTTCGGGTTTTTAATAAAAGAACTTTAGTAATTGAAGAGTCTATTCATGTAGTTTTTAATGAAATTTCTGATTTAAAGAAAAATGATTTTGATGATGATCTTGGTTTTGATAATTTGAATTTAAATGAACCCTCTCCTCAAAATAGCCATTTGAATGCATCTTCTTCCGAAATTTCTTTACCAAAAGAATGGAAGTATGTAGATGCTCATCCAAAAGAGCAAATTATAGGAGATACATCAAAAGGGGTTCAAACTCGTTCTTCTTTCAAAAATTTCTGTGCTAACGCCGCTTTCCTTTCTCAAATTGAACCTAAATGCATTGACGAAGCCTTAAAAGATGATTTTTGGATCATTGCAATGCAAGAAGAATTGAACCAATTTGAGAGGAATGAGGTATGGAAGCTTGTTCCTAGACCAAGTGACCACTTAGTCATAGGTACTAAGTGGGTCTTTAGAAACAAGCAAGACGAAAATGGTATCGTGGTTAGAAACAAGGCTAGATTAGTGGCCAAAGGTTTCAACCAAGAAGAAGGTATCGATTACGAAGAAACCTTCGCTCCCGTGGCTCGATTAGAAGCCATAAGGATGCTCCTTGCCTATGCTAGTAGTAATAATTTTAAACTATTTCAAATGGATGTTAAAAGTGCTTTCTTGAATGGTTTTATTTCCGAAGAAGTATTTGTCGAACAACCTCCCGGATTTGAAAATTCTCTTCTTCCTAATCATGTATTCAAATTGACTAAAGCTCTCTATGGCTTAAAACAAGCTCCTAGAGCTTGTTATGAAAGGCTTAGTTCCTTTCTTATTTTAAACAATTTTACCAAAGGCAAGGTTGATACTACATTGTTTATTAAACATTTTGAAAATAATTTTCTTATTGTGCAAATTTATGTTGACGATATTGTGTTTGGCTCTTCGGATGAATCACTATGTGAATCATTTGCCAAATGTACGAGTCTTGAATTTGAAATGAGTTTAATGGGTGAATTAACTTTCTTTTTGGGATTACAAATCAAACAACTTAGTGATGGTATATTTCTTAACCAATCCAAATATACATTAGAATTGTTAAAACGATTTAACATGGATAATTCAAAAGCAATAAACACCCCTATGAGTACTGCGACTAAGTTAGATATGGATGAAAATGGTGAAAGTTTCGATCAAAAAACATATAGGGGAATGATAGGTAGTCTACTCTACCTCACTGCGACTAGACCGGATATTATGTTTAGTGTAGGACTTTGCACTAGGTTTCAATCTAATCCTAAATTATCTCATCTTAAGAGTGTTAAAAGAATATTTAGGTATCTTAAAGGAACTCCAAATTTAGGATTGTGGTATCCAAAATCTGAAAAATTCGATCTAATAGCTTATGCAGATGCCGATTTTGGCGGATGCAGGATAGATAGAAAAAGTACATCCGGAACATGCCAATTTTTAGGACATGCACTTGTTTCTTGGACTTCCAAGAAACAAAATTCAGTTGCACTATCTACGGCGGAAGCCGAATACATTGCTACAAGTGCATGTTGTGCACAAGTAATTTGGATGAAACATACATTAGAAGACTATGGAATTCACCTTGAAAATATTCCCATAAAATGCGATAATACTAGTGCCATATGCCTTACTAAAAATCCAATTCAGCACTCTAGAACTAAGCACATCGACGTTAGGCATCATTTCATACGCAATCATGTTCTTAACAATGATGTTGTTCTAGAATTCATTGACACAAAGCATCAATTAGCAGATATATTTACAAAAGCTTTGAATGAAGACCAATTTGAATTCATCCGAAGGGAATTAGGCATGCTAAATTGTCCCATTAAAGTATAAATTATGATCTTGAGGGAAGAAGCTAAACAAAAGGAAGGAAGAAATTTTTTTTTTTTTTTTTCTTCTTTCCTCCGCGTGATGCCAGCGGTGGCACCGCTAGATCCGGCGGTTGGACCGACTGGCGCTCGGGCGCCAGGCGGTGACACCGACCAGTTTGGCGGTGACACCGACCGAGTCACCCTTTTAACCCGAGGGGTTAGGGCCGGCGGTGACACCGCCCCCAACCCGAAGAAAGACCCCTCCAAAACCCTCTCCCATTCCCTCTAACCCTCATTCTACCTCTTAGAAACATTGGAGAAGGATTCTTGGTGGTCCAAGCTTTCCATCTCTCAACATAATCTCCACAAGGTAACACTTGAAATCCCTCATTTCTTTTCTCTTTCTCTTGCTTATTTTTCACAATTTCATCATCATCTTGTCTAGAAAATGGCACCAAAGAGATCAAAAGGAATAAGGATTGAAGGAGATTCATATAACCATGACCTTTTTAGATCAAAAGAGGTAGCCCTTAGCTTTCCAAAATTTGAAACACGATGTGTCCATAAGGGAAAATACGTTGATTTGGATGAACTAGAGGACTTAGATCCCATTAAGTGGTTTGCTCAACTAGAAGCTCTACCTCTACTACAAATAGATGAACCAATCTATCCACGGTTAGTGAGATTGTTCTATGCCAACCTATATGAAGACAATGATAGCCTAAGCACTTACATTCTAGGAACACCCATTAGAATTTTTGACAGCACCATTTGTGAGCTAATTGGCATAACTGAAAAAGATAGGGGATGCTATTTTAAAGGTAAATGGGACGTCAAAAAAATAGGAGCAACCTATTCCGAAGCCGTGAAAACAATTTTTGCAAATCCAAACCTTGACTTCCTACCCAAGAGCTGTGAACACTTAATGCCTTTCAACTCTAAAATTCTTCATCACATTATCACAAGCATCATATTCCCCAAACAATTTCATCTTGACGAAGTAAGTCAATTAGAGATAGGAACCATGTATTGGATTATGACCAGTCAGCATAATTGTTTTGGGTACTTGATTCGCCAACACATGCAGGAAATTATGACTAAAGATACTATATTGCCATATGGGAGGTTAATCACTAGAATTCTTCACGCCTATGACATTTGCATTCCACCCGATGAAGAATCTATTCAAAATGATCGATATAACATAATAAATAAAAACCTGCTAAAAAAACTTAGGTGCACTTTTAGCAATGGCATATGGGTTAGGCAGCCTAGAAGGACGGATCCAATTCCTACACCAATAGAACAACCTGAAACACCAATTCTTATGGAAAGTGAATCTCCTCCTCCTAGTCCCTTTGGAGCAGCACCTTCAGCTCCTGTTTCCTCCTCTGAAAATTTCATTATGGCGGAGCTATCTCAGATCAAATCACAGCAAGAACAAATTCAGAATCAACAAGTTGAAATTTTGAAGGCACTACGACAGATGAATGAAAAAATAGATATCATGTATCAGCACTGTGGATTACCTCCTAAGGATTAAATTGATGTATCTTTTTATTCTATTCTGTTTGCTTTTAAAAACAAGTTCATGTTTGTCATCGATTGTACGATAACTGATCTTTCCTTTAGATAACTACTGTCTTAATCTGCATAGATGATGATGTCTTTTGGATAAACTATTTCTGGCAAATTTGAATGATGAACTTTGATAAATGCTAAACCTTTTTCTATGATCATCAATTAGCTGGCTTGTCTCTTTTTGTTGATGACAAAGGGGGAGAAGTGATGACTTACACCAGAACGATAGCATGACTAATATGAATTACAAAAACTTATGTGATATGAATGTCTTATATGACTTGCAAATCCTTGAAAATATCACAAGATTGATATCATGAAATTTATATTGAAAATATTTATCTTCTGTCGTAGCAAAATTCGTCCCGTATCATTTAACTTATGATTTTCATCGAAGTTTCGTACTTACTATTGTTTAATGAGGATAACGATAAAGTTCTACGATTAGAACTTATCGGGTTATGCTTGAATCCAATGGGATGGAATTCAAGTGTTTTTTATCTTCTCATAATATGGCATATAGATAGGGGGAGTTATGTTTAACTCCGTCATCAATTGATTGTCATCATCAAAAAGGGGGAGATTGTTGAATCTCGGATTTTGATGATATAATCAATTGGTGGGTTAATTGATCTAATCCATATTATTGAGTTAAGTGTGCAGGATTAACTACGATAACCAGCAAACATAAAGCAATGATACCGGAGTCGAGCTCGATGGACGTTTAAGAGACCGAAGAATCATCGGAGATGCTGCCGGAACCATCCGAGAAGAAATCGGGAACGTGTCGGAAGTTCGCCGAAGAAATCGTCGGAGGCTCACGGAGATCACCGAGAAGGCTCGGCTACTCGTTAAAGTCATCACAAAGATTGGGAGCTTGCAGGGAGTCCGTCGGAAGAAGTTCGTCGGAAAGCTTGCCGGAACAAGACTCGACGTTCGCGGTTGAAAATTTGCTTAGGATGTTTTTGTGTTATGTAGTTCACTTATAATTAGGATTAGGATTAAGAGATAATCCTATATCCTGGTTAGGGGCCAACTAGGCCCAAAGTCAGATTTGGTTTGGGCTAAAATTAAGCCAAACCAATGAATCGGAGAGCCAGGCGGTGGCACCGCCTGGCTGGGCGGTGAAACCGCCCAGCACCCGAGAGCTGGGCGGTGACACCTCCTTGGCTGGGCGGTAGCACCGTCCAGCACCCGAGCGCTGGGCGGTGGCACCGCCTGGCTGGGCGGTGGAACCTCCAACACTGGGAACCCTAAGAAAATTCAAATTTTGGAGCCCAAAATTTGAATCCTCTTGAGGCCTATAAATACCCCTCAAATCTCAGCTGAGGTTACAACTTTTGAGAAGCATTTTTGATTGAGAGAAAAGTCTTAGAAAGTCTTAGCAAGTCTTGTTTTCAATTTGCTAGAGAGTTCTCCTCCTCCTTTCTTATTGAAAATTTGTAAGAGGTTGAGCTGCTTGTAAAAGGTTGTAAGAGGGGTGTTTACCCTTCCATTTCAAGAGACTTGCTAGTGGAAGGTGGGAGCCTCATCGAAGAGGGGCCTCGCAAGTGGAGTAGGTCATTTGACCGAACTACTCTAAAAATCGGCGTAATCTCTGGTTTGCTTTTTATTATTGTCATTTACATTACTGCAAATCTTCTTACTGCTTTAGTTCCTCATTACTCTTACTACGCAACTTTAAGAATACACCTTCAAGTTAAATTTCTCAAGTTTCGTTCTTAACGTACGAAAGATCTTGTTAAAATCGAAGTTTTAATCCGCTGCACTAATTCACCCCCCCCCCCTCTTAGTGCCGCTCCGATCCTAACAATGGTTGTATCCATTGAGTTCACAGAATTCTTGGAAGTCATGGTTTTGAAATTCTCCACCATGATCACTTCTAATTGACAAAATCATAGAACCCTTCTGATTTTGAACAAGTTTACAAAACTTGGTAAAATATCTAAAGCATTCATTTTTTTGTTTTAAGAAGTAGGTCCATGTATATCTGCTATAGTCATCAACAATGACAAAGGCGTACTTGCTACCTCCAAGACTCGATGTAGAGATTGGTCCGAATAAATCCATATGGATCAATTGTAAGGGCCTAGAGGTGTTTATTTGATTCTTAGCTTTGAAACTACCCTTAATTTGTTTACCGAATTGGCAAACATCACATACATTATCTTTGATGAACTTGATATGAGGAATTCCTCTTACAAGTTCTCTAGATGATATTTGAGTGATTAGTTTCATGCTAGCATGACCTAATCTTCTATGCCATAGCCAAGCATCCTCATTCATAACCGCAAAACACATTTCATCACATAAATCACTGATGTCAATAGTGTATATGTTATTTTGTTTTAATGCAATCATAGACATGTTCTTATGTGGTTTTTCAATGATGCAAGCATTAGATTCAAATTTGATAGTGTATTCTTTATCACATAATTGACTAATGCTCAAGAGGTTATGTTTTAAACCATCGACTAACAAAACATCTTCAATAAAGAAGTTGGATTTGTTACCTATGGTTCCTTTGCCAATGATTTTACCCTTGTTGTTGTCTCCGAAGGTGACATAGCCTTCGTCTATGCTAGTGAGCTTAGAGAATTGAGATGGATCTCCGGTCATATGCCTTGAGCATCCACTATCGAGGTACCATCTCTTGCTCCTAGCTTGCGATGGTGTGGGTTTCTACAAGAAAGGATGATTTTTAGGTACCCATTTGCTTTTGGGTGCCTCAAAGATAGATCTACATTGTTTAACATGTTGCATAGAGTTTATCATGGTTCCTTTAGGAACCCAAATCAATTTGTTTGGACTAATTTTCTTGAATGGACAATAATGCGTCTTGTGTCCAATTTTGCAACAAAAGTTACATTTTGCTTGGTGTTGAACATGTAAGATGGGGCCTTTTATAAAGGTGGTTGGATTTAGGTGAGGACTTCTCACAAATCCAATTCCACTTCTTTTTTGAACGTGACCCTTGTTTGCAAGGATCATGTTCAATGACTTGCTACCAACCTCGAATTTCTTCAAGGTGTCCTTAAGTAGCAGGTTTTCTTTTTGGAGAGTTTCTAGATCATGACATTTGATACATGAATTTAAACTATCATGATATTCAATTTTTAACTTATCAAAATCACAAGTAAGACTATCATGCTCCTTTTTTAGCAATTTGTATTTTCTATTGATAATCTTGCATTCATCAAATAAATCATGGAAGGCATTTAATAATTCATCGAAAGATAAATCAGCATCTAATAAATTCGTTACCTCCTCTCCGATGGCCATTAAGGCGTAATGAGCAACTTGCTCGGTGTTGGACTCCTCTTCTTCAGACGCGCTCGAATCATCACATGTTGCTTTGAGCGCCTTCTTTTTTGTTGTTCTCTTTTTGGCTTGGGGACAATCACTCTTGTAGTGTCCCGGCTTTTTGCACTCATAGCAAATAACTTGGTCTTTCTTGGGTTCAAGTTTACTTTTAGTGTCATTCTTAAACTTGTTTCTTTTAATGAATTTTTTAAATTTTCTTGTTAGAAGTGCCAAGTCATCATCACAGTCCTCATCACTTGAGTTTTCTTTCAAGTGATCTTCCAAAGTTCTAAGTGTCATATCCTTCCTGTTCTTTGGAAGGATGACTTCTTGCTCTTCATGAGCTTTGCAAGTCATCTCGTAGGTCATTAATGACCCAATTAGTTCTTCAAGAGGGAAGTTGTTTAGATCTTTTGCCTCTTGAATAGTAGTGATTTTAGGATCCCAACTCATAGGAAGGGATCTTAGAATCTTATTTACGAGCTCAAAATCCGAAAAACTTTTTCCGAGTCCTTTTAGACCATTGACAACATCCGTGAAACGGGAAAACATGTCGTCAATAGTCTCACTCGGTTTCATCCGAAAAAGTTTGAAAGAGTGTAACAAAAGATTGATTTTTGACTCTTTCACTCTACTTGTGCCTTCATGAGTCACTTCTGTTAGGATCGAGAGCACTAAGAGGGGGGGGGGGGTGAATTAGTGCAGCGGATATTTTTCAGCGATTAAAAAACGAAAGCTGCGTTCGTTCGATAAAGACTATTTTGATGCAAAAGCCGATTCTAAGATTACTTATGATTAAATGCAGTTTACGTTTAAACACAGTTAGCGTCTAAATGCAGTTTGCGTCTAAATGCAGATTGCGTCTAAACTCAGATTGCGTCTAAGCGCAGTTTGCGTCTTAGCGCAGATTGCGTCTAAGCGCAGATTGCGTCTAAACGCAGATTGCGTCTAAGCGCAGATTGCGTCTAAACACAGTTTGCGTCTAAACACAGTTTGCGTCTAGGAGCAGTTTAAGCAGAAGTATAAAGACAATGTGCTGCTGTTGTACAGCTCAAAAAGTAATCTGCAAAAACAGATTTACGTCTAGACGCAGATTTACGTCTAAACGCAGATTTACGTCTTAAACGCAGATTTACGTCTGAACTTTGAAACTCGTTTGTATACTCGCAGAAGGCAGTATGCAGTTGAAATCAAGACGTAAACGTGAACTGAGATCTGATGATTGTGCGAGGAAAGCCGATTTACGTCTAAATGCAGTTTTACGTCTAAATGTTGAAACTCATTCGTAAAATTGTAGAGGACAGTTTGCAGTTATCAATAGAATCAAAATGTAAGTGTAAACTGCAAAGAAACTCGTTCGTAAAAGCACGGAAGACGGTTCTGCAGAATCAAACGTAAACGCAAACTGTAATGTACGAAAACATGAATTTACGTCTGAATGCATATTCGGAAGAACAGCAATTAGAACTTGTTCGTGAAAGCGCAGAGAGCAGTAGTAATGAAGGAGGTTTGCAGTAATGATAAAGTGCTAAAAAATAAACGCAAACCAGAGATTTAGAGTGGTTCGGTCAGTCTTGACCTACTCCATTTTGGCTTCCTCCACCGACGAGGTTGCTGACGTCAACTAGGGGCCTTCCTTCAATAGGCGAAGGCCAAACTGCCCTTTTACAGTTTATCTCCTTTTGACAGGCTCAGGAGACAACCTTTACAGACCTTTCTCTCCTCACTTTACAACTGAAAACTTGAAGAACAGAAGGAGGAGACTTAAAGGCTTTACAACACTTTTGAGCTCTTAGAATCACAGAAAAGATCAAGATTTCGGTGTAGGTCTGTATCTTTTCAGTGCTGAATGGGTGGGGAATTTATAGGCCCCAACCCAATTCAAATTTGGAGCTCAAAACAATCAAATCCCGGAATTCTGGGATCAGGCGGTTGCACCTCTTGACTGGAGAGGTTGCACCGCCTGGCAGAGCTCGAAGACCGAGCTCAGGCGGTGCCACCTCTCTGCCAGGGAGGTTGCACCGCCCAGTCTTGCTCGAAGACTGAGCTCAGGCGGTGCCACCTCTCTGTCAGGGAGGTTGCACCGCCCAGTCTAGCTCGAAGACTGAGCTCAGGCGGTGCCACCTCCCGGCTGGGGAGGTTGCACCGCCCAGTCTCGCTGGAAGGCCTAGCCCAGGCGGTGCCACCTCCTGGCCTGGGCGGTTGCACCTCCTGGTGCAATCAGGGTCCGAATGGTTCATTCCATTCGGCCCAATTTCAGTCTTTCAGGGGCCCAATTGCCCCAAGATTAAGCCAATGGGATCACCTCCCATTTTCCAACTTAATCAACATGCTAACTACGATTAAATCTAAGACAACTTCTGCAGCTTTGCTTCGGTGCGTCAATCGCTCCTTCCGGCGAGTTTCCGGCGAACTTCCGTCGATCATCCGATGAACCCTCGGTGATGCTCCTGCGGACTTCCGGCAAACTCCTGGACTTTGCGATGATCCACTTGGCAAGTTCCGACGAGCTTCTCTTGGCAAGCTTCTGGACTTCTCGGATCTGTTCTCGCAGAACCTCCGACGACCGTCCGAACTTCCGTCGAACTCTCGAACTCCCAACGTGATCATGAACTTGACTCCGGGGCAACTCCTGCTGCTTGTCTATCTTTCATCGTAGTTAATCCTGCACACTTATCTCAACACAGATTAGACAACAAATGACAATTGACTTCATCATCAAAATCCGAGATTCAACAATCTCCCCCTTTTTGATGATGACAATCAATTGATAATGGAGTTATCCTTAACTCCCCCTGTCTATATGCCATAGTTGAGATAAGTCAACCTTGAATTCAAGACCTAAGAATTCAAGTGACGTATTGATAAGTTAGATTAGTTAAACTTATCAATACTCTCATCATGATACTCATCATGATGTATCTCTTCAAGGATGATGTCAGGGCTTGACATACATCAACAAGTTTGTATGATTGTGTTTGTAACTATTCATCATGTAGTTTGAACATTATCATATAAAGCTGTGAAACTTATTACATGATGCACACATTTGAAATATTCTAGCAAGTTTTGCATTTTCTTCACATGATAAGATATCAACTCAGGGCATAATGCAAACTTTAGCACATGTTCATATATCTCTTGGTGATGCAAGGATGGCATAATCATAGCAGTGTTTATAGCATCATTCATAGTATTTCTAATCATGGCAGTGTTTATCAATTCATATATATATCTCCCCCTTTGTCATCAACAAAAAGCATAGTAATCATGATACCAGAAACTAATAATAGCAAGCTTATAGAGGAATTTTACATAGATTGCTTTAAATACTTCTTCCCCTTTGTGTTATAATCCATTGTAAAGATTTTGCAGGATGGAATACATACACATGAATCACTTCATCAAATCTATTTCAGAAACTCATTTTTTATGAAGGTGTACGAGAAAATCTGTTTCATAAATAAGATGCATTCGGACAAGATTTTGTTGCAGATTTTCACATATAATCATGGAAATATAGTCCGAAAAAAAAATGATTTTAACAAATTTATCTGTTCGGACACATCATCATTCTTCGAATCAAAGCACAAGATTTTCAAAACTTTTAGTTTCAAAGCACAACATTCTTAATTTGGACACATCACATACCAAACAGTAATGATACCATAAAAATCTGAGATAACTTTTACCACAATAGATGTTTACAGCCAGTACATCAGAAGTATCATAAGAAGTTTACAACAACAACAGGTGTTCAATAAGTTCATTGATGAGGTGGAAAATTAAAGTGCCTAAACAAGGAGTCAAATTGACTATGAATTTGCTGCAGCTCAGATAGGATTTGATCTTGTCTTTGTTCAATCCGTTCTTGTCTCTGTTCGAATCGATCCATACGAATCCCAATTTCTTCGATGGATGTATGAGTTTGCTCAACTGGATGTGTTTCCTCAAAGGGAAGGGTCGGAGGAGATTGGGTACCCCTAAATACTGGTGTTTCCGGTTCTGGTTCAGGTTGAGGGTGATCAGTCCTTCTAGGGAGTCTAACCCAGTTACCATTTCTATAGTAACATCTTAGTCGGTGAAGTAGATTTTTGTTTATTATGCTGAATCGATCTACTTTCATTACTTCTTCTTCTGGTGATATTAGAATGTCGTAAGCTTTTATTATTCTAGTGATTATACCACCATATGGGAGCATCATATCTTTCTTAGATAATTCTAACATATTTTATTGAATAAGATAGCCAAGACAGATGTCATGTCCCTTCATGATTGAGTACATAGTTCCTAATTCTAGTTGACTTATTTCATCATAATGGTATTGTTTAGGAAGAATTATACTAGTCATGATATAATGAAGTATCTTAGTGTTCAAAGGCAATAGATGTTCACAACTTTTAGGAACCAATGCTATGTTAGGATTGGCAAAGATTGTTCCTAAGGCTTCAACATAGGATGTTCCAATACTTTCATCATCCCATGATCCTCTAAAGTAGAGTCCTATGCTTTTTATGGGAATGCCTATCATATCACAAATGAACCTATCAGTGATTGAGATGTGTTGTCCCAAAAGATAGGTGGACATCCTTCCTTCATCATCTATTTGTATGTTATTGTAAAATAATCTAACAAGCCTAGGATAGATGGGTTCGTTAATCTGCAAGATTGGAAGTAGACCTAGGTTTGCAAACCATTGGATGGTCTCTAAGTCTCTTAGTTCATTTAGATCTACGTATTTTCCCTTACTGATACATCTAAGTTCGAAAGAGGGAAATTTTTCAGCATGGTATTTCGAATCGAAAAGAGTGAAATCAAACTCTTCTACTAATCTCCTCTTTCCCTTGTCCCTTGAGGATCTTCTAGATCCCATAACTACTGCTGTTTAGAGGGATGATGATGAGCTAGAGTAAATGAAGAACAAAACAGAATTTAAGAGCTTCTTAGAGAGTACCTTTGTGAAATCTTCAAGAGAAGGAAGGATTCTTGATGTTTTGCTCCGAAATGGGAGGTATTTGGAAGGCTTAGAGGAGTGAAATGGGAATGGAGGAGACTTGGAAGAGTAGAGGAGGAAATGGGAGTGAGTTGGGGTCGGTTCCATAGCCGGCCCTAGTGTGGGTTTAAAAAGGCAGAGTTGCGGGCGGTTGCACCTCTGGCTGGAGCGGTGCAACCTCTGGCAACCCGTGATAGCTGGAGGTGCCACCGCCAGCTGGAGAGGTGCCACCGCCTGCAGCCAGTGAGCACCTAATATGATTTGATCAGGGAGCCTTTGCCTTGAGGAGAGTTTCAGAGCAATTAATGTTTGTTAGATGATTTCGTATGAGTTTTTATTTAAGGAAGAAACTCTTGTACGATCAAGATAGATCTTTTAACGTGCATACGTATGTTGATAGTTTGTTTGGTATCCCTTTTAAGATCATGACATATTTAGTTTCTTCATGATACAAGAATTAATTCGTAGATGATAGTGTTAACGGGTTTTGAAGATCAAGGGGGTATGTGAATTTGGATATCATATATTTCTAATAAGGTTGTATCCAAATCGTATTTGTGATTTCATAACTTCCACTTGTTACTTAAGCGTTGCGAGTTCCTTTTTGATTCTTGGTTTATGACCATCGAGAGTCAAGGAGCAGAATATTATTTCTTGCTCCGGCCTAAAATTTTAATGTTTTTATAGGAAGGGATGATCTTTAGGAACCCATTTGCTTTTGGGTGCCTCATAAATAGATCTACATTTCTTATCATGTTGCATAGAATTTGTCATGGTACCTTTAGGAACCCAGATTAGTTTGTTTGGACTTATTTTCTTGAATGGACAACAATGTGTCTTGTGTCCAGATTTGCAACAAAAGTTGCACTTGGTTTGGTGTTGAACATGTAAGATGGAGCCTTTAATGAAGGTGGTTGGATTTTGGTGAGGACTTCTCACAAATCCAATTCCGCTCCTTTTTGGAATGTGACCCTTGTTTGCAAGGATCATGTTTAATGACTTGCTACCAACCTCGAATTTCTTCAAGGTGTCCTTGAGTAGCAGGTTTTCTTTTTGCAAAGTTTCTAAATCATGACATTTGATACATGAATTTAAACTATCATGATGTTCGACTTTTAACTTATCAAACTCACAAGTAAGACTATCATGCATCTTTTTCAGCAATTTATATTTTCTACTTATACTCTTGCATTCGTCAAATAAGTCATTGAAAGCATTTAATAATTCATCGAAAGATAAATCAGCATCTATTGAATTTGTTACCTCATCTTTGATGGCCATTAAGGCGTAATGAGCAACTTGCTCGGTGTTGGACTCCTCTTCCTCAGATGCGCTCGAATCATCCCATGTTGCTTGGAGCGCCTTCTTTTTTGTTGTTCTTTTCTTGACTTGGGGACAATCACTCTTGTAGTGTCCCGGCTTTTTGCATTCATACCAGATTACTTGGTCCTTTTTGGGTTCAAGTTTATTTTTTGCATCATTCTTAAACTTGTTTCTTTTAAAGAACTTTTTAAACTTTCTTGTTAGAAGTGCCAAGTCATCATCACAGTCCTCATCACTTAAGTTTTCTCTCAAGTGGCATTCTGAAGTTTTGAGTGCCATATCCTTCCTGTTCTTTGGAAGGATGTCTTCTTGCTCTTCATGAGCTTTACAAGTCATTTCGTAGGTCATTAATGACCCGATTAGTTCTTTAAGAGGGAAATTTCGCAGATCTTTTGCCTCTTGAATAGCAGTGACTTTAGGATCCCAACTCTTAGGAAGGGATCTTAGTATTTTGTTAACAAGCTCAAAATCCGAAAAGCTCTTTCCGAGTCCTTTTAGACCGTTGACGACATCCGTGAAACGGGTAAACATGTCGCCAATGGTTTCACTCGGTTTCATGCGGAAATGTTCAAAAGAATGTAACAACAAATTGATTTTTGACTCTTTTACTCTACTTGTGCCCTCATGGGTCACTTCGAGTGTGTGCCAAATATCAAATGCAGTTTCACAAGTTGAAACACGGTTAAACTCGTTTTTATCAAGTGCACAAAATAAGGCATTCATAGCCTTTGCATTAAGAGCGAAAGCCTTCTTCTCCAAATCATTCCAATCGATCATTGGAAGAGAAGACTTCGAAAATCCGTTTTCGACAAAATTCCACAGTTCAAAATCCATAGAAATAAGAAAGATCCTCATTCGGGTCTTCCAGTAGGTGTAGTCCGTCCCATTAAACATGGGTGGACGTGTAATGGAATGGCCCTCTTGGTTTCCGGCGTAAGCCATCTCTCTTGGGTTTTAATCCTTTAGAGAGTTAACCGGGCTCTGATACCAATTGTTAGGATCGAGAGCACTAAGAGGGGGGGGGGTGAATTAGTGCAGCGGATATTTTTCAGCGATTAAAAAACGAAAGCTGCGTTCGTTCGATAAAGACTATTTTGATGCAAAAGCTGATTCTAAGATTACTTATGATTAAATGCAGTTTACGTTTAAACACAGTTAGCGTCTAAACGCAGTTTGCGTCTAAATGCAGATTGCGTCTAAACAAAGATTGCGTCTAAGCGCAGTTTGCGTCTTAGCGCAGATTGCGTCTAAGCGCAGATTGCGTCTAAACGCAGATTGCGTCTAAGCGCAGATTGCGTCTAAACACAGTTTGCGTCTAGGAGCAGTTTAAGCAGAAGTATAAAGACAATGTGTTGCTGTTGTACAGCTCAAAAAGTAATCTGCAAAAACAGATTTACGTCTAAACGCAGATTTACGTCTAGATGCAGATTTACGTCTAAACGCAGATTTACGTCTTAAACGCAAATTTACGTCTGAACTTTGAAACTCGTTTGTATACTCACAGAAGGCAGTATGCAGTTGAAATCAAGACGTAAACGTGAACTGAGATCTGATGATTGTGCGAGGAAAGCCGATTTACGTCTAAATGCAGTTTTACGTCTAAATGTTGAAACTCGTTCGTAAAATTGTAGAGGACAGTTTGCAGTTATCAATAGAATCAAAATGTAAGTGTAAACTGCAAAGAAACTCGTTCGTAAAAGCACGGAAGACGGTTCTGCAGAATCAAACGTAAACGTAAACTGTAATGTACGAAAACACGAATTTACGTCTGAATGCAGATTCGGAAGAACAGCACTTAGAACTTGTTCGTGAAAGCGCAGAGAGCAGTAGTAATGAAGGAGGTTTGCAGTAATGATAAAGTGCTAAAAAATAAACGCAAACCAGAGATTTAGAGTGGTTCGGTCAGTCTTGACCTACTCCACTTTTGGCTTCCTCCACCGACGAGGTTGCCGACGTCAACTAGGGGCCTTCCTTCAATAGGCGAAGGCCAAACTGCCCTTTTACAGTTTCTCTCCTTTTGACAGGCTCAGGAGACAACCTTTACAGACCTTTCTCTCCTCACTTTACAACTGAAAACTTGAAGAACAGAAGGAGGAGACTTAAAGGCTTTACAACACTTTTGAGCTCTTAGAATCACAGAAAAGATCAAGATTTCGGTGTAGGTCTGTATCTTTTCAGTGCTGAATGGGTGGGGAATTTATAGGCCCCAACCCAATTCAAATTTGGAGCTCAAAACAATCAAATCCCGGAATTCTGGGATCAGGCGGTTGCACCTCTTGACTGGAGAGGTTGCACCGCCTGGCAGAGCTCGAAGACCGAGCTCAGGCGGTGCCACCTCTCTGCCAGGGAGGTTGCACCGCCCAGTCTTGCTCGAAGACTGAGCTCAAGCGGTGCCACTTCTCTGTCAGGGAGGTTGCACCGCCCAGTCTAGCTCGAAGACTGAGCTCAGGCGGTGCCACCTCCCGGCTGGGGAGGTTGCACTGCCCAGTCTCGCTGGAAGGCCTAGCCCAGGCGGTGCCACCTCCTGGCCTGGGCGGTTGCACCTCCTGGTGCAATCAGGGTCCGAATGGTTCATTCCATTCGGCCCAATTTCAGTCTTTCAGGGGCCCAATTGCCCCAAGATTAAGCCAATGGGATCACCTCCCATTTTCCAACTTGATCAACGTGCTAACTACGATTAAATCTAAGACAACTTCTGCAGCTTTGCTTCGGTGCGTCAATCGCTCCTTCCGGCGAGTTTCCGGCGAACTTCCGTCGATCATCCGATGAACCCTCGGTGATGCTCCTGCGGACTTCCAGCAAACTCCTGGACTTTGCGATGATCCACTTGGCAAGTTCCGACGAGCTTCGCTTGGCAAGCTTCTGGACTTCTCGGATCTATTCTCGCAGAACCTCCGACGACCGTCCGAACTTCCGTCGAACACCCAACGTGATCATGAACTTGACTCCGGGGCAACTCCTGCTGCTTGTCTATCTTTCATCGTAGTTAATCCTGCACACTTATCTCAACACATAGATTAGACAACAAATGACAATTGACTTCATCATCAAAATCTGAGATTCAACAACTTCGAGTGTGTGCCAAATATCAAATGCAGTTTCACAAATCGAAACACGATTAAACTCGTTTTTATCAAGTGCGCAAAATAAGGCATTCATAGCCTTTGCATTAAGAGCGAAATCCTTCTTCTCCGAATCGTTCCAATCGATCATTGGAAGATAAGACTTTGAAAAACCATTCTCGACAAGATTCCAGAGTTCAACGTCCATAGAAATAAGAAAGATCCTCATTCGGGTCTTCCAATAAGTGTAGTCCGTCCCATTAAACATGGGTGGACGTGTAATGGAATGGCCCTCTTGGTTTCCGACGTAAACCATCTCTCTTGGGTTTTAATCCGTTTGAGAGTTAACCGGGCTCTGATACCAATTGTTAGGATCGAGAGCACTAAGAGGGGGGGGGGGGGGGGGGGTGAATTAGTGCAGCGGAAATCTTTTAGCGATTAAAAACGAAAGCTGCATTCGTTCGATAAAAACTATTTTAATGCAAAAGCCGATTCTAAAATTACTTATGATTAAGTGCAGTTTACGTCTAAACACAATTTGCGTCTAATCGCAGTTTGCGTCTAAATGCAGTTTGTGTCTAAATGCAGATTGCGTCTAAGCTCAGATTGCGTCTAAGCGCAGTTTGCGTCTAGGCGCAGTTTGTGTCTAAGCGCAGATTGCGTCTAAGCGCAGTTTGCGTCTAAACACAGTTTGCGTCTAAGCACAGTTTACGTCTAAGCTCAGATTGCGTCTAAGCGCAGTTTGCGTCTAAGCGCAGTTTGCGTCTAAGCGTAGAAGGCAGTTTGCAGTTATAAATGGAATCAAAACGTAAACGTAAACTGCAAAGAAACTCGTTCGTAAAAGCGCAGAAGACAGTTTAAGGTTATAAATAGAATCAAAACGTAAATGTAAACTGCAATGTAAAGATCGTACGAAAACACCGATTTACGTCTAAATGCAGATTCGGAAAGATCAGAACTTAGAAACTTGTTCGTAAAAGCGCAGAGAGTAGTAGCTATGTAGGAGGTTTGCAGTAATGATAAAGTGCTCAAAATAAAAGCGAACCAGAGATTTAGAGTGGTTCGGTCAGTCTTGACCTACTCCACTTTTGGCTTCCTCCACCGACGAGGTCACCGACGTCAACTAGAGGCCTTCCTTCAATAGGCGAAGGCCAACTACCCTTTTACAGTTTCACTCCTTTTGACGGGCTCAGGAGACAACCCTTACAGAACCTTTCTCTCCTCTCTTTACAACTCAAGACTTGAAGAATAGAAAGAGGAGAACTTTTGAACTTTACACAAATTTGAGCTCTTAGAATCACAGAAAAGATCAAGAATTCGGTGTAGGTCTGTATCTTTTCAGTGCTGAATGGGTGGGGTATTTATAGGCCCCAACCTAATTCCAATTTGGAGCTCAAAACGATCAAATCCCGGAATTCCGGGATCAGGCGGTTGCACCTCCTGACTGGGGCGGTTGCACCGCCTGGCAAAGCTCGAAGACTGAGCCTCTGGGCGGTGCTACCTCTGTCAGGGGCGGTTGCACCTCTCTGCCAGAGCTCGAAGACCGAGCTCAGGCGGTTGCACCGCCTGACTGGAGAGGTTGCACCGCTTGGCAGAGCTCGAAACTTGAGCTCTGGCGGTGCTACCTCCTGACAGAGGAGGTTGCACCGCCCAGTCTCGCTCGGAGACTGAGCCCTGGGCGGTTGCACCTCTTGGCTGGGGCGGTTGCACCGCCCAGTCTCATTGGGAGACATAGCTTGGGTGGTGCTACCTCCCTGCCTGTGCGGTTGCACCTCCCACAGCAACCTGGGTCCGAATGGGTTGAACCATTCGACCCAATTTGAGTTCTTCAGGGGCCCAATTGCCCCAGGATTAAGCTAATGGGATCACCTCCCATTTCTAACTTAATCAAAGTGCTAACTACGATTATTTCCTAAGACATATTCTGTAGCTTGCTTCGGTGCGTCACTCGCTTCTTCCGGCGAGTTTTCGGCGAACTTCCGTCGATCATCCGATGAACCCTCGGTGATGCTCCTGCGGACTTCCGGCAAACTCCTGGACTGCGATGATCCACTTGGCAAGTTCCGACGAGCTCCTTTGGCAAGCTTCTGGACTTCTCGGATTTGTTCCCGCAGAACCTCCGACGACTGTCCGAACTTCCGTCGAGCTCTCGAACTCCCAACGTGATCATTGTCATGACTCCGACGCAACTCCTGCTGCATGTCTTACTTTCATCGTAGTTAATCCTGCACACTTATCTCAACACATACATTAGACAACAAATGACAATTGACTTCATCATCAAAATCCGAGATTCAACACGGGGAACATAAACCTGATAAGATCCTAAAGTCTTATCGTAGGCTCTGATACCAAATGATAAGACCCTAAAGTCTTATCGTGGAAGAAAGGGGAGAAATGGGGATGATAATAATCGCTCCGAGGGGATCGGCCTCCTTGATCGCTTCGAGGGGATCGGCCCTCCTTGATCACTTCGCGGGGATCAGCCTCCTAGGGTTTGTCACAAGACAAAAATAGTTTTTTCATAGATTACTGAAAAGAAGCAGTTACATCCCTATTTATAGAGTTCTGCCCAGAGTCCATTAGGACTTGAACTCTAATAATAAATAAATATTAAATAAACCTCTACTTGACTTTAACTGAACCAAATCGACTCAATAAACAACTGGACTAAACAGACTCAATAAACATTATTCAAAAGCTTAGAAAAAGGGTCCTAACAGTTCCTCTCTCTTCAAATCAGCCTTGTCCTCAAGGCTGAGCAGCATCAATCTCAAGGAGCTTCTCTTTCAGCACTTTAGCCATAGACTATCTGCAACGCATCACAACCTGTTGATCAAGTAAGTATAGTCTCCACTTTTTGAGATTGTAAGCAACAAGTCGATCTTTCAGTGTAGTAATTGTTGCATGAAACTTCTGGCCCTGTATAATCAATTTTATCTTTGAACCTTTGCTATCACAAGTGAAAATCCGTCCATTAATGATCTTTACTTTGAATCTGTCATAGTCTTCAATGTGATGAGCCAATCGATCAACAGTCTCACTGTCCATAGAATTATTAGTGCTACCAGTATCAATCAAAACTATAACAGGCTAATGTTCTAGAGTTTCGCCAACTTCCATAGTTTGCGGGTTAGAGTAATCGGCTAATATATGCATTGTATGTACGGTAGGTTCAACGTCTTCATTAGAATTTATACCTTCATGATCGGAGTCCAACTCTTCTGCTTTTGGTTCCTCTCCAATTGGCTCAATCAACATATGCTGCCCTTGTTTACATTGGTGCTCCATACTCCACTTTTCATCATAGTACAAACCCTTTGCTGATCTTTCTTTAAGTTCTTCTTGGGTTAGTCTTCGGGTGTCAAGGCTTTGGTTGATAATAGATAGGGCTAGTGGCTTACTGATCATCTGGTTATTGTCACTTCTGTTTCCTTGATTTTCTCTGTTGATTTTTTTCTCATGTAGATGTGCGAATGAGATCGCAGCTATCATAGTGCGAGGTTGACGAGCCTTAACTTCACACCGGATCTTTGGAATAAGACCTTCAATAAATGTATCCAGAAGTTATCATTCCGACCAATCTCTAGCTTGATTTGATAATCTTTCAAACCTACTCTGATATTCCAACACTGTAGAAGTCTGACAAATTTTTGAGAGCTGTCCATCCACCTTCATGTATGAGTAGATTGTGTTACAATCTTGGGGCATTTTTTCTGTATTTTCAGATCTGTGCAACGTAGAACTTGAGCTCCCACCTTGTTGAAATTTACTAAAGCTCCCCAGTAAATCCTTTCTAAAATCAATAAGTACTTCTTGTAACCGGTTCTCAATTCTAATTTCCAATGCTTCCATTTGTGCTTTCACTGAGTTGTCGGTGGCCATTTCGTAAGACTGCAAATCTGTAATCTCAACTCCTATTTTTGGTGTTGGTCAAGGGCATTAATCACTGCCCTACTTGGTGTTGTTGTTGTGATGCAATCGATGGTAGCACTATTGGAATGAAGGGTTGCTGCGAGGATACGGGGATGTAGCTGTGTTCGCTGCATGGGAGGCAACGATGCTTGCTATGGTCGCTGCGTGGAGGGATCGCTACTGCTGAGGGCTGGGAGGCAGCGATGGTAGTGCGGCTAAGGGCAACGTCACCAAGGGCCTATCGCTGCGGTGGTTGCGACGGTGCGGATGGAAGGCGGCGTTGCTCTGTCTCTACCGCACTATGGAAGGAGGCGTTGGTGATGCCGATGAATCACGTGCGGTTAAAGATGTGACGGTGTCATTGAAGCAGTCGAGGTTAAGAAGAGTGAGTCGGTACGTGCGTCGCCGAGGTTGAGGCTGCAGTGGAAAATAGGAATCGACGGTGGCAGGCTGGGTGGCAAGCGGCGTCGTCGCTGGCTGGGCAGCAGCGGCGACGGTGGTGGCAACCGGCGTTCGCAGCAGCAAGAGGACCGGCGACTGCTTTGCAGCAGCAAGACGATTGCTCTGTTTCGATCACCAAGGGGCAGAGCAAGGGGGAGTGGCAGCGGTCGTTCTCGCCCGAGCCAAGGGGGAGCGGCGGCTGGGAGGCGAGCGGCGGTCGCCTCACGGTGGCTGGCAGCGGTGGTGGGTCGGCTGGAAGGCGACGGCGCTCGAGGCGCGGCTATGATCGACAAGGGGCTGCGGCAACAGAGGAAGCTCTATTTCTACAACCGCTGCAACGAGGGGCTGCGGCAACTGGCGGCTGCGGCTGCGACCCGGGGGGGGGCTTGGTTAGGGTTGCCTTACAGCGGCTGTGATCGAGCGATCGGGAAGCAGCGGCAGCGGTGGAGAAAAAGGCAGCGAGCGTCGTGGCTGGCCAGGAAGTTGCGATGCTGGAGATGGGAAACAGGGTGCTCTGTTTCTATCGCACCACAGCCGGAGCCACTGGCGATGCTGGCAACAACGGTGCGGCGGTGAAGAAGGAGGCAGCAGTGGTGGCGCGGCTAGAAGCAGTGTCACCAACGATCGCCGACGAGGGGAGGTCGAGCGACTGCGGCTGCGATCCAAGGGGAGGCGGCAACGACAGTAGGGGTGCGATGGACGCTGGCAGCGTCGTCTCCTGGCCGGGGAACAACGGCGGTGGTGGTCGCCGGCCGAGAAGCGGGGCGATGGTGGGCGCTGGCCGGAAGCAGGGGACGCAGGGGTGGCTGCGGCTTCTTCTTCCTCTCGTGTTTCTTCTTTTCTTCTTTCTTTTTTTTTTTTTTTTGTGGATTGAGATGGGGCAGCAAGGAGGTCGAGCGGTGGTCGAAGGTCGCTGGCCGGGGAGAAGAAGCGACAACGGTGAAGAAAGAGTTGCCTTGTAGTAGTGGTGGGGAAGAAGGGAAGCAAGGCTGCGGCGGGCTGCGCCAAGGATCGTGGCTCTGATACCAAATGATAAGATCTTAAAAGTCTTATCGTCGCTCTGATACCAAATGATAAGATCCTAAAGTCTTATCGTAGGCTCTAATACCAAATGATAAGACCCTAAAGTCTTATCGTGGAAGAAAGGGGAGAAATGGGGATGATAATGATCGCTTCGAGGGGATTGGCCTCCTTGATCGCTTCGAGGGGATCGACCCTCTTTGATCACTTCGAGGGGATCGACCTCCTAGGGTTTGTCACAAGACAAAAATAATTTTTTCATAGATTACTGAAAAGAAGCAGTTATATCCCTATTTATAGAGTTCTGCCTAGAGTCCATTAGGACTTGAACTCTAATAATAAATAAATATTAAATAAACCTCTACTTGACTCTAACTGAACCAAACCGACTCAATAAACAACTGGACTAAACAGACTCAATAAACATTATTCAAAAGCTTAGAAAAAGGGTCCTAACAAAACCCTATTCCCTTTTGTGTAAACAAGTCCCTCTTGGACCCAAAATCGTCGTGCCTTGCCTTCTTTGATGAGCTGCATCAGGATAACTGCCTGGGGATCACTATACAGTCCATCCTTGATTCGGGAAAGGAAGTTGGAGTGCAACTAACTTGCTTGGCCTCTGCCCTCCAATTGTACGGCATTCATGCATTCCACTTTCCAACTCAGCGCATCGGCCACGACATTCGCCTTCCCGGGCTTGTACTCCATTGCCATATCAAATTCAGCTAGGAAGTCCTGCCATCGTGCCTGCTTTGGGGAGAGCTTCTTCTGAGTTTGGAAATAGCTCAGGGCGATGTTATCCGTCCTCAGCACAAATCGCGACCCGAGGAGGTAGTGTCGCCAAACTCGTAGACAGTGGATCACTGCTGTCATCTCCTTCTCATGCACTGGATACCGCCGCTCGGTCTCGTTGAGTTTGCGGCTCTCGTAGGCCACCGGATGACCTTCCTGCATGAGTACCCCCCCAATAGCGAAGTCTGAAGCATCTATATGGACTTCAAAGGGCTCTCCATAGTCCGACAATTTGAGCACCGGTTCTTCTAGAACAGCAGCCTTCAGATCTTGGAATGCTATCTCACATTTGTCAGACCACTTTCAAGGCTGCTCCTTCTTCAGCAACTCCGTCAGTGGGGTTGCCCGCTTCGAATATCCCGCTATGAAGCGTCGATAGTAGTTGACGAAACCAAGGAAGGATCTCAACTCTGGCACCTTCTTTGGAGTTCGTCATTCCGCAACTTCTTGCACCTTCGACTTATCCATCCGAATGGAGCCATCACCGATTCAATGCCCCAAGAATAGGATCTCATTTTGAGCAAAGTAGCATTTCTCTCTCTTCATGAACAAAGTGTTCTCCCTAAGAACCTTGAAAATCGTCCGAAGGTGCTTGACGTGCTCCTCGAGCGTTTAACTGTAGACGACGATATCGTCCAGGTAGACGATCACGAACTTATCCAAATACTCCTTGAATAGCTGGTTTATGAGAGTGCAGAATGTGGCCGGAGCGTTGGTTAAGCCGAAAGGCATCACCAAGAACTCAAACGCTCCATACCTGGCCACACAGGTAGTCTTCGCTTCGTCGCCTTCAGCAATGCGCACCTGCCAATACCCCGACCGAAGGTCGAGTTTTGAGAAATACTTAGCCTTGCCCAATTGGTCGAACAAGTCCGCAATGAGCGGGATGGGATACTTGTTCTTCACTGTCACTTTGTTGAGGGCTCGGTAGTCGACGCATAATCAGAGGCTCCCATCTTGTTTCTTCTGGAAGAGAACTAGAGCTCCGAAAGGTGCTTTAGAGCTACAGATGAGACCACCGCTTAGCAGTTCGCCTAACTGCTTCCTGAGTTCTGCCAACTCTGGCGGGGGCATGCGGTAGGGTGGTCTCGCTGGAGGCTTCACTCCTAGCTCCAGCTCGATGCTGTGATCCATGCCTCTGCGTGGTGGAAGAGTCTTCGGTAACTTGGGTGGCATAACGTCTTTGAACTCTTTTAGGATGTTCGCCACCACAGCAGGTTCTTGAATGGCCTCCTCGTTGAGTGGCTCTAGCTTCATAGCAGCCACGAATGTCAATTCGCCTTTTTGCACCCCTTTCTTTAGTTGTAATGCCGAAATGTGTTGGGACTCCTTAGTTCCTCTCCGAGAGACGGGAACCACGCAGGGGTCATCGCCTCCCATCATGCATAGGGAGTTCAAGAACGGCATCGGCACCAACTTCGCCGTGTGCATAAACTCCATTCCAAGAATCACTTGGAAATCGTCCAGTGGCACGACCACCATGTTGGTGTTCCCGCTCCATGTCCCGATTTTGATGGGAACTCCCTTCGCCAACTCGGAGATTCGCCTGGCCTCCGATTTCACTGCCTTCATTCGGCTTGGGCTCTTCTCCAAGATCAACCCAAGTCGTTGTGCTTCACGATCGGCTATGAAGTTGTGGGTAGCGCCCGTGTCCACCATTGCACAGGTCGTTTGGCCATTTAGCTTGATGTCCACATACATCAGCTCACTACTTTCTGCTTTTTGTACCTTTGTCTTTATGCTCTCCCCCACTTGACCCCGCATAGCGTTCAACAAATGCATTGCTCCCATTCGGGGTCCTTGCGACTCCTCGTCGTCGCTGCTGGATTCAGAACTGCTCGAACTAAGAGCAACAGGTTTGCCCTTGTCCGATCGGGGGGGGGGTGGATGGAAGCTGTCAAAGCATTGAGTGCCTGTTTTTGTGGGCACTCCCTCACCATATGCGGTCCTCCACATAAGAAGCATCCTCCCTGTTTTGAGGCCTTGCCTTTCGGGTTCGGCCCTTTGTGGGAGCTCTTCTTCTTTTGCTCGCCCCCGAGCTCCTTCCCTCGAGAATGTTTTGGAGGGCGATTGCCTAAAGATTATTTCCTTCTTGCTGGGTCTTCAGAGGAAACAAAGTCGGTGAGCCTTTCTGCAAGAGTAATTGCCCCGACCACATCGGTAACATTCCTTCGATTTAGCTCCTGTTGAGCCCATGGTTTCAAACCATCGAGGAAGCTGAACAACTTGTCCTTCTCGGACATGTCCTGTATGTCCAGCATTAGTGCAGAAAATTGTTTTACATAGTCTCGGATGGTGGTACTTTGGTGGAGTTGTCTCAACTTCCTTCTTGCGACGAACTCTGTGTTTTCCGGTAGGAACTGAGTTCTTAACTCCCGCTTCAAGTCCTCCCATGTGTCGACTCGACACCGACCTTGTTGGATCTCCTCCCAACGGGTTCACCACCAAAGTTTCGCATCTCCGTTCAGATACATTGTTGCTATAGAAACTTTGGTATCTTCAGAATCGGGCCTCGTAGCTTGGAAGTATTGTTCCATGTCGAACAGAAAGTTCTTGAGCTCTTTGGCATCTCTGGCCCCTCCGTATCCATGAGGCTCAAGTGCCCTCAAATTTTGTGGCGGTGCAACGTGGGTGTTGCTTCCTCCCGCATTTAGTGTTCTTGTGAGCATGGCCACCTTAGTAGTGAGTTCCGCCACAATATCTTGTAAGTGTTGCATGGAGTCTTTGGTGTCATCAGACAGTCGATCGACTAGGGCCTCGACCTTGTCGATCCTGGACTCCGCTTCCTCTTGTGAGCTCTCTACCCCAACAAGCCTTTGTTGGCCATGGTAGAGTTCCTCCATGCTCACTTCAAGAACATCCAAGCGGGTTTTCACCGTTGTGAGTCTCTCCTTGTGGCTCTTTTTCCCAGTTAGTGCTCCAGATTGGGCTTCCTCCACTCGCGGAGAGTAGCCAACTTCTCGCTCATCATGTTCGCTGCCGCGCTCCTCTTGAGCGGCTCCAACAGCATGAGAGCGAGTGTGCACATGCAGCCCACCTGCGGCTGCTTGGGGCAAGGGTCCGGTTTGCCCCGTCTTGCTTGATTCGCCACGATGCTTTGCCATAGCGAAGTTGCGAAGTTCATTCGCTGCTCACTCGAAGTGCTTGCCCGCTCTGATACCACAATGTCATGGCCTTAGCTGGAATTGCCTAAGGCATGAGGCACCCTTGCGGCCAAAGATGCGAACTTAGCTCGCGTTGCCTAAGTCGCGAGTCACCCCTTTCGGCAAAGATGCGAACTTAGCTTGCATTGCCTAAGTCACGCTTCACCCTTACGATATTGCTCCGCAAGGATCAGCCCACTTGTAACCTCTCGCAGGTCCCGAAGGACCTGTAAAAGAGAAAGTTGGTTAGTTCGAAAGAACGAGCAATAGACAAGCCCCGAAGTCTCGCGAAAAGGGGAAGCTTTACAAGCAATTCAGCGAGCACCTTGCGTGCACAAGAGAAAAGAGGGAGAGGGAGAAAACAAGGCTTTAGAAGGATGAATGAACAGCTACAAGCCCACAAACAGCCGCTCAATTGGTCCCGGGCGCGAAAACAAGTTCCCGTAAAGGCCACGTGCGAACTTGCGAAAGAGAGTTCAACGCCCGGTATATAACCGAAGCCCATCCAGTCCTATGCCACCCGGGGGGTTCAAAGGGGCTGATATGGCTGACGTTTTGGTGAGCGGAGGTAGATTGTAGAAATCAGCCTGTGGCACACGAAAACGGAGCTATTTTGGGCTGTTTTGGGGTTGTTTTGCTCGGTTTGGTGAGCGGTCGCTTTATAACACTGCAGCTTGTTTGAACTTACATTTTTACAAGCAAAAATGACCCAAAACCAAGAGAAAACATGCTGTCAAGTAGCTGTACATGTAGGTGTGAGCGACGAACGGTTCGTTGAACGGAGTTGTTGCGGGTGCGCGACGACCGTTCATGACAGTCCGTCGCTGTGACCATTCTCATATGGCCGATCGGCGATCCTTATAGCTGTCGCGGCATGCGGGTGGCCCAAACTCTCTCCATGATCGTCCGCCAACCCCTATGGTCGTTGTGGCATGTCGTCATGCCCACGCGCAGTTGTTCTCACTGCACGTGGTGTCCGTGATCGACCAGCAACCATTACAATCACTGTAAGATCGTTGCGTACCCACCTTCGACATCCCATCAACATCGATTGTGACCAACAGACACTTTCGTAACAACATTGCTAGATACATCAGTCAAAGGTAGCACCCTATCTTGCTATACAATAGCATACCACAACAACATTGCATGTGTAGTCGTCGACGACCGAGGCATGTTGCCTCAGCACATAGGTAATAATGATAACTGATAAGGCATGCTTTGGGCCAGGCCATATCACAATCGATGCCACGCCATGCCACAGCCAAGTCAGCAAGAGAAGCACCCCCCATGCGAAGAGCCAGCAACCGTATCAAGACCCACTCGGTATGTCCTATCCCGAAAAGCCCGGGACGGCGCCGCATGGCGCCGTTCCGCACGTCGTGAGACGGTAGCCGCACAAAGGTACCATCTCATCTCTCGAGGATCGACCGTCATGCCAAACCCGCGTACGACCGACCCTTGTACAATAGTATAAAATCCCCTGGCTGGCATCCGACTAGAGGAGAAGAAAAAAGGAGGCAGAAAGAAGAACCCCATACTGACTTACTTATCGAGGGGCCATAGTCGGTAACGACCCGGTAGGGGCTTTTTGTGTAGGAAAGCAGCAATGTCCGAGGCGAGGCCATCCCGATTGATAGAGGCGTCTTTCTTCTTGATGCACCAATCAGCATCCCAGCAAAGAGACGTCAATATTGCGGCGCTAACTACTAGTCATAGGTGCCCAGCAAGCCAATCACGTGAGTGATGACACGTGTGACTTGATACAGAATCCTTTTGCTTATTATATTTTGGCATATATCACTTTATAACTATTGCATATGTGCATATATATATTGTGATATCCTTGGATTTATGCAATAGGAATCGGATCGTGATGAGATCATGAAAATGAGATCGATTCACCTTTAAACACATATCCTAAATAATCCCAGTCATAGGTTACTCGATAGAGACATCGTGATAACCGGACAGACTGGTGTGCTGTATACTCGTCCATATGATGGATGCAACTGGTCTCATAGCTGCTCGTGTAGGGACACTAGGGATATAGTACAGGTGCTCATTGGAGAATGAGTTCACAGATTGATCCGCTTACGGAATGTTGGATGGTTGATGATACCTTATTGTCAGACAGCGATTCCATAGTCCTAGTGGTATACCTGGTCCTTAGACTTGAGACAATAAGGATGTCCTGTATAGGTGCTCCATTCTTTGATATCAGACTTATAGGTTTGGCTATTCCAGATCTAGTATAACTGGTCATTGGGAGTGGTAGTCGATCTTACGAGGGCTATTGAGTGTCGATAGAGGATCATCCACTCTCGGCGTTATGAGAGGAATATCCCATGTATTCTTACTCAGTCAAATCCCTAGCCAGGGTCATTCGGGTTGAGAGAGAAAGAGTTCTCCGGAAGAATCCGATTAGAGTGAGACTCGAGTAGAAACCGTATGGGTCTAACAGCACCATGCTCGATATACGGTCTCTGGGATATTAGATTGATGAGGGACTATAGGTACATGGTAACTGAGAACAGACAGGTCCAAAGGATTGGATTCCCCTATATCGTTTGGGGACTACGGCGTAGTGGCCTAGTACGTCCGTAGTCGATGAGTCGAGTGAATTATTACAGAGATAATAATTCACTGAGTTAGAAGGAGTTCTGATAGGTATGACTCACGGCCAGCTCGATATTGGGCCTAGAGGGTCACACACATATGGTAGGCATTGCGATGAGTAGAGGTTCGGATATGAGATATCCGACGGAGCCCTTGTCTTATTGGATATCCAATAAGCCCCTGAATTATTGGATCCCACGGACGAGATCCAATAAGAGCCCATGAGAGATTATTGGATAGAGATCCACTAATCTAAAAGGCTTGGGTTATTTGATGCAGATCTAATACCCACTAGGGGAGGATCCATTAGGGTTTGACATGGGACCTTTATAAATAGGAGGGATTCAGAGCCTCATAGGCTAGAGCCTTTGCTTGCCTCTCCTATTCTCCTTCCCCTCTCCACCTCAGAGCAGGCCTGGAGTTTTGAGGAGCGTTGTCGCAGCCCTGTTGTGTGGATCACCGCTAGAGAGGAGGACGCTTGACCTCCTTCACCCTCTCCTAAGGATCTGCAAGGAGACAGGGATATACGATCTCCCTAGGTAACATAATCTATTCTATATGCAGTTTTTTAGTTTTGCGGATTTTGCGCACCAATCTTCGCACGACGACGAACATCTCTTTGGGAATCGGGGATTTTGTTTTCTTGTTCTTCCGCTGCGCATGTGATGTTGCCCCCAAAGATTTTCCCAACAATGGTATCAGAGCTAGGTTGTTCGTGCGAATGATTGGTTTTGAACTGCGTATGTTGTGTTTAGGAAGAATTTTGACATCAAAATCGTTGACGCAAAAACAAGGAAGCGCAGCAATAGTTACTACCCTCGATCTACGTGCCTATAGCCGCCTGCAGCGGTAGCCACAGCCATGCAGCACAGCGTCGGCGCATGCTCAAGCGCTGTGCCTGCAACATACTTGCGGCCGGCAGGGCTGGCAGCTAGCGGGCAGAGGTACCACAGGTCAGCGGCCCCTATGGTTGCTGCTCACGCGGGGTGACGCACCGTAGGGCAATGGCGCTTGTGGCCGCTGCTCCCGCGGGCAAAACCCCCAACGAGGCAGCATCGCCTGCGGGCACTTCCTCGCGGGCAGAATCGCCCGCGGAAGGGGCGGCGCCCACAAGGACGCCCGCCCGCGGGGGTAGCACTACCCACAGGGGCGCCCGCCCGTGGGGGCAACGCTACCCACGGGGGCGCCCACCTACAAGGGCGGTGCCCCGGCCCCGTTGTACCTACCGTCGCCGATAGGGTGGCGGCAGTAGCAGCAGCGAAGAGGGAGAGGGGCTTAGGGTTTTGGGCAAAAGATAGTTTTGCCCCTGTGAATTTGAGAAATTCCAGTTTCTATCTTTTGTCTAAATTATAAAAATATCCCTTAGAAATTAAGAAATTCTCTATATGTCCCTAATTTCATAAAATACTAATTAATTAAAAAGTTTAGTTGATTATTATTTTTATTATTATCTAATAGTCTTACATGATAATGATTATTTATACATGTGATGTATGATGTGTGGACGGATAATCATGGACCGTGCGATGTGTGTACTTGTGATTATTATTATTGGGGTCTGCGAGCCTCCATTATATTTCTAGTTTATTATCGGGCCTGCGTGCCTATGATTAAGTTGTAATCACATGAGGAGGCGCAGCGGGACCCACGAGACGGACGATCCCGATGCATGAAGATGCATCGAGATGTCGATGGAACCGACGAGGACAAGATGGACGATCATAGGACATGGAGATGCACCGTTGCACACATAGATCTTGATATGAGTGATTAAGCCTACTAGCTCGAGCCTAATCACATTAGGTTGTGTTCCATGATCATCTAGTATGATTGCTTATACACATACTAGATATGTATATATATTTGCATGCAATGTAGATATATATTAAATATGTATATGTGTGACATGTTATATTAGGAGACCAAATCATAGAAATATCTCTCTCGATAATATTAAGTCGGTAAACGTGAGGCAATTAGATTGACCCACGTGACCTTCCATCGTTATAAGTAGGAACCGATTCCCGGTGTAGGTTGAGTCGGTCGAGTCCCTCGAGACTCACCTATATCGTGATTCGCTATCTTGCGTACGACATATAGATGTCACCGGTGACCTGAGGACATGGTATGCTTGGTCGAGTCCCTCGAGGGTATTTCATCAAATCAGACTCATCTTGTAACGAAGGTATTAACTTAACCGAGCATCATGGTTAGTCGAGTCCCTCGAGACCATGGTGATTCAAAGGCTGAACAGGATGGGAATCACAAGGAGTTGTGATCGACAAGAGTTGCCTACCTTTTAGGCTTAGTGTGATTGGTCGAGTCCCTCGAGGTTGCACTAAGACGCTGATTGGATCCTGATCCCCACTACAAGTCTGCCGGAGACTTTCGTTTCACGTGCTGAGGGTGTCGCGTGACTCGTTAGTAAAATAGTGGGAGCATATTAAGATAGAAGTCCATATCTTGATAGTTTACTTCTTGCAAAATCTGCATGTTATTCATTTCTACTGCATCTTTATTTTCAGAAAATGTCGCTTTCAAATCCCTTACGTGGCATACTTGATGTCAATCGCCTCACTGGTCCAAATTATACGGATTGGCTCCGTAACTTGAGAATTGTTCTCACAGCAGAGAAAATTGTGTACGTCCTTGATATAGTGATGCCTACGCCCGAAAAAGGGGCAAGCGAGGATGAGATCGCTCGCTATGTGAAGTACATTGATGACTCCACTCTTGCTCAGTACTATATATTGGGCTCTATGACTCTTGAGTTATAGAGACAACATGAAAAGATGGATGCCAGATCCATTCTCCTGTTGAATCTCAGATTTTGATGATGAAGTCAATTGTCATTTGTTATCTAATCCATATGTTGAGATAAGTGTGCAGGATTAACTACGATGAAAGTAAGACATGTAGCAAGAGTTACGCCGGAGTCAAGACTATGATCACGTTGGGAGTTCGAGAGTTCGACAGAAGTTCGGACGGTCGTCGGAGGTTCTACGGGAACAAATCCGAGAAGTCCAGGAGCTTGCCAAAAGAAGCTCGTCGGAACTCGCGAAGTGGATCATCACAAGTCCAGGAAGTTCATCGGAGCATCACCGAAGGTTCATCGGATGTTTGCCGGAAGTTCGCCGGAAGAAGCGATTGACGCACCGGAGCAAGTTGTAGTAAATGTCTTAAGAAATGTTGTAGTTAGCATAAAGATTAAGTTAGGAATGGGAGGTGATCCCATTAACTTAATCTGGGGGCAATTGGGCCCTTGACAGACATAAATTGGGCCGAATGGATCAACCCATTCGGACCAGAATTCCTGCTAGGCGGTGGAACCGCTAGGGTCGACGGTGGCACCGCCCAGGAGAGGGTCTCCTAGGAAAGCTGGGCAGTGCAACCGCCCCAGGCAGGTGGTGGCACCGCTTGGGCTCGTCTCCAAGCGAGATTAGGCGGTGCAACCACCCCTAACAAGTGGTGGAACCGCCTGAGCTCGGTCTCCGAACTCTGCCAGGCGGTGCAACCGCCCCAGTCAGGCGGTGGCACTGCCAGGACTTAGTCTCCGAGTGAGACTGGGCGGTACAACCGCCCCTGTCAGGTGGTGGCACCGCCTAGAGACTCAGTCTCTGAGCTGCCAGGCGGTTGTACCGCCCCAGTCAGGAGGTGGTACCGCCAGGACCCCGGAAATCTGGTAAAAGACATTTTTGAGCTCTAAATTCAAACTAGTTTGGGGCCCCTATATATCCCACCCTTTCCTGCATGAAAGGGCACCGAAAATCCAATCTTACTCTGTGATTTTTAGAGCTCAAAAGTGTTGTAAAGGCTAGAAGTTCTCCTCCCTCTTTTTCAAGTTTTGATCTTTCAAGAGAGGAGAGAAAAGTTTGTAAGGGTTGTCTCCTAAACCCGTCAAAAGGAGTGAAACTGTAAAAGGGTGGTTGACCTTCGCCTATTGAAGGAAGGCCTCTAGTGGACGTCGGTGACCCCGTTGGTGGAGGACGCCAAAAATGGATGTAGGTTAAGATTGACCGAACCACTCTAAATCTCGGTTTGCATTTACTTTGAGCATCTTATCTTTACTACAAACCTCCTCAATAGCTTACTGCCTTCTACTCATTTACGAACGTGTTTCATAGTTAAGTATTTCCCGAACCGACGTTAAGATGGAAATCAATTTTATCGTATGAACATCATATTTCAGTTTGCGCTTACATTCTAATTTCTATCTTAACTGCAAACTGCCTTCCTTACTTTACTTTAAATATGTTTCCATAAACTTTCAAAGTTATTATCTGCATGAAACGACTTTTACGTCGGAATTGGATTTCAACGTACGTATGTAGTTTTAATCATCAAAAGTTTTCCGCTGCACTAATTCACCCACTCTCCCCCCCCCCCCCCCCCTCTTAGTGCTCTTGATCCTAACAATTGGTATCAGAGCCGGGTTAACTCTCAAACAGATTAAAACCTAAGAGAGATGGCATACGTCAAAAACCAAGAGGGCCACTCTATTACACGTCCACCCATGTTCAATGGGACGGACTACACCTATTAGAAGACTCGAATGAGGATCTTCCTTATTTCAATGGATTTTGAACTTTGGAATCTTGTCGAAAATGGATTTTTGAAGTCTTCTCTTCCAATGATCGATTGGAATGAATTGGAGAAGAAGACTTTCGCTCTTAATGCAAAGGCTATGAATGCCTTATTTTGTGCGCTTGATAAAAATGAGTTCAATCGTGTTTCGATTTGTGAAATCGCGTTTGATATTTGGCATACACTCGAAGTGACTCACGAAGGCACAAGTAGAGTGAAAGAGTCAAAAATCAATCTTTTGATACATTCTTTTGAACTTTTCTGAATGAAACCGAGCGAGACTATTGGCGACATGTACACCCGTTTCACGGATGTCGTCAATGGTCTAAAAGGACTCGGCAAAAGTTTTTCGGATTTTGAGCCCGTAAATAAGATTCTAAGATCCCTTCTTAAGAGTTGGGACCCTAAAGTCACTGCTATTCAAAAGGCTAAAGATTTAAACAACTTCCCTCTTAAAGAACTAATCGGGTCATTAATGACCTATGAAATGACTTGCAAGGCTCATGAAGAGCAAGAAGACATCCGTCCAAAGAACAGGAAGGATATGACACTTAAAACTTTAGATGACCACTTAAGAGAAAACTCAAGTGATGAGGACTGTGACGATGACTTGGCACTTCTAACAAGGAAATTCAAAAAATTCATTAAGAGAAACAAGTTTAAAAGTGACACAAAAAATAAACTTGAACCCAAAAAGGACCAAGTTATTTGCTATGAGTGCAAAAAGCCGAAACACTACAAAAGTGATTGTCCCCAAGCCAAGAAGAGAACATCAAAGAAGAAGGTGCTCAAAGCAACGTGGGATGACTCGAGCGCGTTCGAAGAAGAGGAGTCCAACACCGAGCAAGTTGCTCATTACGCCTTAATGGCCATCGGAGAAGAGGTAACAAATTTAATTGATGTAGATTTATCATTTGATGAATTATTAAATGCCTTCCATGACTTATTTGATGAATGTAAAACAATTAGTAGAACATATAAATTGTTGAAAAATAAGCATGATAATCTTATTAGCAATTTTGATAAATTAAAAACTCAATATCATGATAGTTCAGCTCAATGTGAAAAATGCCATGATCTAGAAACTCTCCAAAAGGAAAACTCGCTACTTAAGGACACCTTAAAGAAATTCGAGGTTGGTAGCAAGTCTTTGAACATGATCTTTGCAAACAAGGGTCATGTTCCCAAAAGAAGTGGAATTGGATTTGTGAGAAGTCCTCACCAAAATCCAACCACCTTCATAAAAGGTCCTATCTTACATGTTCGACACTAAAGCAAATGTAACTTTTGTTGCAAATATGGACACAAAATGCATCAGTGTCCATTCAAGAAAATTAGTTCGAACAAATTAATTTGGGTTCCTAAAGGAACCATGATAAACTGTATACAACATGATAAACAATGTAGATCAGTTTTTGAGGCACCCAAAAGCAAATGGGTACCTAAAAATTATCCTTTCTTGTAGAGATATACACCATCACAAGCTAGGAGTAAGAGATGGTACCTTGAAAGTGGATGCTCAAGGCATATGATCGGAGATCCATCTCAATTCTCTAAGCTCACTAGCATAGACGAAGGCTATGTCATCTTCGGAGACAACAACAAGGGTAAAATCATTGGCAAAGGAACCATATGTAATAAATCCAACTTCTTTATTGAAGATGTTTTGTTAGTTGATGGTTTAAAACATAACCTCTTGAGCATTAGTCAATTATGTGATAAAGGATATATCGTCAAATTTGAATCTAATGCTTGCATCATTGAAAAACCACACAAAAACACATCTATGATTACATTAAAACAGAATAACGTATACACCATTGACATCAATGATCTTTGCAATGAAATGTGTTTCTCGGTTTTGAATGAGGATGCTTGGCTTTGACATAGGAGATTAGGTCATGCTAGCATGAAACTAATCACTCAAATATCATCCAAAGAACTTGTACGAGGAATTCCTCATATCAAGTTCATCAAAGATAATATGTGTGATGCTTGTCAATTAAGAAAATAAATTAAGGGTAGTTTCAAATCTAAGAATCAAATAAGCACTTCTAGGCCTTTACAATTAATCCATATGGACTTGTTCGGACCAATCTTTACATCAAGCCTATGAGGTAGCAAATACGCCTTCGTCATTGTAGATGACTATAGTAGATACATATGGACTTATTTCTTAAAACACAAAAATGAATGCTTTAGATATTTCACCAAGTTTTGTAAACTTGTTCAAAATAAAAAGAGTTTTATGATTTCATCAATTCGAAGTGATCATGGTGGTGAATTTCAAAACTGTGATTTCCAAGAATTTTGTGAATCTAATGGATACAACCACAACTTCTCTACTCTGAGAAATCCTCAACAAAATGGAGTAGTAGAAAGAAAGAATAGAAATTTACAAGAAATGACAAGAACCATGTTGAATGAACATAGCCTACCCAAATACTTTTGGGCCGAAGCCGTAAACACTGCATGCTATATTTTGAATAGAGTTCTAGTAAGACCCTTACTCACCAAAACTCCCTATGAGTTATGGAATAATCAAAAACCCAATGTTTCATATTTTAAAGTTTTTGGGATTAAGTGTTTTATCTTGAATGAAAAATATGCCTTAGGAAAATTTGATGCTAAATCCGATGAATGAATTTTTCTTGGTTATTCTTCAGTTTCTAAAGCTTTTCACATCTTCAATAAAAGATCTTTAATTATAGAAGAATCCATTCATGTTGTTTTCAATGAGATTTCCGAAATCAAGAAAAATGATTTTGATGATGATGTAAATTTTGATTCTTTGAATTTAAATGAAACCCCTTCTCCAACTAGCAACTTGGATGCATCCACTTCCGAAACACCCTTACCCAAGGATTGGAAGTATGTAGATGCTCATCCTAAGGAGCTAATCCTAGGAGACGCATCTAAGGGGGTTCAAACACGTTCTTTTCTTAAAAAATTTTGTGCCAACACCGCTTTTCTCTCCCAAATTGAACCTAAATGTCTTGACGAAGCCATGAAAGACGATTCATGGATTATCGCAATGCAAGATGAGTTAAATCAATTTGAGAGAAATGAGGTGTGGAAGCTTGTTCCTAGGCCAAATGACCATTTAGTTATTGGTACTAAATGGGTCTTTAGAAACAAGCAAGATGAATCTGGTATCGTGGTTAGAAACAAGGCTAAATTAGTGGCCAAAGGTTTCAACTAAGAAGAAGGTATCGATTACGAAGAAACCTTCGCTCTTATGGCTAGATTAGAAGCCATAAAGATGCTCCTTGCCTATGCTAGTAATAATAATTTTAAGTTGTTTCAAATGGATGTTAAAAGCGCCTTTCTTAATGGCTTTATTTCTGAAGAAGTTTATGTTGAACAACCTCCCGGATTTGAAAATAATAGCCTCCCTAATCATGTATTTAAATTAACTAAAGCTCTCTATGGTTTAAAACAAGCCCCAAGGGCTTAGTATGATAGACTTAGTACTTTTCTTATTGAAAATAATTTCACAAAAGGAAAGGTCGATACTACATTGTTTATCGAAAATTTTGAAAATAATTTTCTCATTGTTCAGATTTATGTTAATGATATTATCTTCGGTTCTACGAATGAATCTCTTTGTGAATCTTTTGCTAAAACCATGAGTCTCGAATTTGAAATGAGTTTGATGGGAGAATTAACCTTTTTCTTAGGCTTACAAATTAAGCAACTAAGCAATGGGATCTTTATTAGTCAAACTAAATATGCCTTAGATCTGCTAAAAAGATTTAATATGAATAGCTCAAAAGCTATTAACACTCCTATTAGCACCTCCACTAAGTTAGAAGTTGATGAAAGTGGAGAAAGCTTCGATCAAAAAACTTATAGGGGTATGATAGGAAGTTTACTTTACCTCACTACAACTAGAACATATATCATGTTCAGTGAAGGACTTTGTGCTAGATTTCAATCGAACCCTAAGATATCTCATTTTAAAGTTGTTAAAAGAATACTTAGATATTTTAAAGGTACCACAAATCTAGGATTATGGTATCCAAAATCCGAGAATTTTGAATTAATTGCGTATGCTGATGCAGATTTTGCTGGGTATAGATTAGATAGAAAAAACACATTAGGATCATGTCAATTTTTGGGACATTCCCTTGTTTCCTGGTCATCTAAGAAACAAAACTTGGTTGCACTATCAACAACCGAAGCTAAGTATATTGCACCGAGTGCATGCTGTGCACAAGTTGTGTAGATGAAAAACACCTTAGAAGATTATAAAGTCCATCTTAAAAATATTCCCATTAAATGTGATAACACAAGTGCAATATGTTTAACAAAGAATTTCATTCAACACTCAAGAACAAAACATATTGATATTATACATCACTTCATATGAGATCATGTCACTAATCATGATGTAATCATAGAGTTCATTGATACTAAGCATCAACTAGCTGATATTTTTACAAAACCTCTAAGCGAAGAATAATTTGATTTCATTAGAAGAGAATTAGGAATGTTAATGTGTCCGAATGCATAAACTTGTTAAAATCATTTTTTGGACTTTATCAATTGAATGATCAAATCACTTGATTGCCATTACATGCCTAAAATTACATGTTGGAAATTATGTATTTTGGATATAAAAATTTCCATAACAATGACCATGTTTTGTCTTCATGATTGTATTTGAAAATCTATAGTATAGTCTTATCCGAATGTATGAAAGTGTTAATTTCATTTTCGGATTCTCTTAACTAGTGGTATCCTAACAATCGGATTTTCTTGATACATTATCCTTTTCTGAACTTAATAAGCATATGTCATATCGAGTTTGATTCTCATCATTGATTTTTGACATATGGAATCAACTAGCAAAAATATCTCTCATACACTTATCATGTGAAAAATATTTTTTAAGAAATGGATTTGATAAAATGATTCCTGCTTGTAAATTCCTTCTTGAAATATGGATGTTAGTGTTTTTACTTGCAATGATTTGTTTCACATACATATCTTGATGCTTGTAAAAATGGAGTATGATTTAATCTCTCGTCGATTTTAACTTCATTCAAAGTAAACTCACAAATAGCTGGTATCACAAATAGCTTTCCTCCTTCATGCAAAAAGATAATAACAAATAAAAAGGAAGAAGTATTCAAAGCTATCTCCATGTCATATTTTCCGTGAGATGTTTGCATAATTGGTATCCTATCACTCACTATTGGAAAATGCCATGAACCTAGTTATGGCATGAATAAATACCGCACTTATGCTTAAAATTTGCTTATATCATTCTCCTTTTTGTTGATGACAAAGGGGGAGAGATATATGAATTGATGCTATGAGTATTGATGTTATGATTATGCCATGCTTGCATCATCAAAAATATATGAATTGATGATAACTATGATTGCCATATTTGCATTATGCTATGTTTGCATCATGTTAAGATATCAAGAACTTGCATCGTAATTTTACATGTTGATATCTTATCATGTGATGAAATGCTACGATTGCTAAACACTTGAAATGTTCGCTTTATGTTAAGATATCAAAAGCTTAAATTGTAAATTTATATGTTGATATCTTATATTGAACTGCTACCATCATTCATATTTGAAATGTAAAACTTGAGAATGGATGTCAAGTCTTGACATCATTTTCAGTAAGATACATCATGATAGGAATCATGATGGGAGTAATTGATAAGGTTAAGAGTTCTTAACTTATCAATAAGTCTATTGAATTCAAAGGCCTTGAATTCAAGAATGACTTATCTCAAGTATGGCATATAGATAGGGGGAGTTAAGGTTAACTCCGTTATCAATTGATTGTCATCATAAAAAAGGGGAGACTGTTGAATCTCAGATTTTGATGATGAAGTCAATTGTCATTTGTTATCTAATCCATATGTTGAGATAAGTGTGTAGGATTAACTATGATGAAAGTAAGACATGTAGTAGGAGTTACGCCGGAGTCAAGACTATGATCACGTTGGGAGTTTAAGAGTTCGATGGAAGTCTGGACGGTCCAACCACCTCAATCAGGCGGTGGCACCGCCAGGGCTCAGTCTCCGAGCGAGACTGGGCGGTGCAACCGCCCCTGTCAGGCGGTGGCACTGCCTAGAGGCTCAGTCTCTGAGCTGCCAGGCGGTTGTACCGCCCAGTCAAGAGGTGGTACCGCTAGGACCCCAGAAATCGAGGAAAAGATATTTTTGAGCTCCAAATTCAAACTATTTTAGGGCCTATATATACCCCACCCTTTCCTGCATGAAAGGGCACCGAAAATCCAATCTTACTATGTGATTTTTATAGCTCAAAAGTGTTGTAAAGGCTAGAAGTTCTCCTCCCTCTTTTTCAAGTTTTGATCTTTCAAGAGAGGAGAGAAAAGTTTATATGGGTTGTCTCCTAAGCCCATCAAAAGGAGTGAAACTGTAAAAGGGTGGTTGGCCTTCGCCTATTGAAGGAAGGCCTCTAGTGGACGTCGGTGTCCTCGTTGGTGGAGGAAGCCAAAAGTGGATGTAGGTCAAGATTGACCGAAGCACTCTAAATCTCGGTTTGCATTTATTTTGAGTATCTTATCTTTATTACAAACTTCCTCAATAGCTTACTGCCTTCTGCTCATTTATGAATGTGTTTCATAGTTAAGTATTTTCTGAATCGGCATTAAGACGGAAATCAGTTTTATCGTACGAATATTATATTTCAGTTTGCGCTTACATTCTGATTTCTATCTTAACAGCAAACTGCCTTCCTTACTTTACTTCAAATACGTTTCTGTAAACTTTCGAAGTTATTATCTGCACGAAACGACTTTTACGTCGGAATCAGATTTCAACGTACGTACGTAGTTTTAATCATCGAAAGTTTTCCGCTGCACTAATTCACCCCCCCCCCCTCTTAGTGCTCTTGATCCTAACATCTCCTACATGTCCGCAAATTGTTTGAGGAACAGGGAAGGACTCAGCGATATGAGATATCCAAGAGCCTCTTCCGCGCTAGGATGACTGAGGGGACACCGGTTCAGAACCATGTCCTAAGGATGATTGAGTGGATAGAGAAACTCACAGGTCTAGGAATGGTCCTAGAGGATAACTTGTGTGTGGACATTGTGCTTCAATCCCTACTAGATTCATTTTCACAGTTCATAATGAATTTTAATATGAACAAGCTTGAGGTGACTCTCTCAGAGCTCCTCAATATGTTGAGAGAGGTAGAGAGTACTATTAAAAAAGAGAAGCCAATTCTCTACACTGGTGAGACCAGAAAGAAAAGGAAAGCAGAAAGGTCCCTTAAGAAGGGAAAGGGCAAGGGTAGACCAAGTAAGGCAAAGGTTGTTAAGAAAGACCCAGCAAAGGACAAAGGCCAGTGCTTCCATTGTGGTAAAGATGGGCACTGGAAGAGGAACTGCAAAGAGTACCTTGTAGAAAGGGCGAAAGAAAAGCTTGATGAAGCTTCAAGTACATTCATGATCAGTCTCCATTTGTCAGACTCTTATGATAACACATGAGTATTGGATATCGGTAGCGCTTATCATATATGCAATTCATTGCAGGTTCTAACAAGGCCTAGGAGACTAGAGAGAGGTGAGATGGACCTCAAGATGGGTAATGGAGCAAAAGTTGCTATAGTAGCTATTGGCGAGGTCACCCTACATCTACTTGGTGGACCTTTTATTGCATTAGATACATGTTATTTTGTTCCTTCTATTATCAAAAACATTATCTCCATTTCATGTTTGATAGTTAGTGGATATAAATTAGTTTTTGAGAACAATGGTTATTCGATATTATTAGATGATAAGATCATCACGAAAGGAATATTGCATAATGATTTATTTATATTAGACACTACTCCATATATCATGAATGTAAATGTGTCCAAGAGGAAACGAGATGAGATGAAAAGTGCATATTTGTGGCATTGTAGGCTAGGTCACATCCATGAAAGAAGGATTCAAAAGTTGCTAAATGATGGATATCTAGATCCATTCGACTATGTGTCATATGCAACTTGCGAGCCTTACCTTCCTAGAAAACTGACCAACTCTCCATTTAGTGGAACTGGAGAGAGAGCCACTGAGCTGTTGGAACTCATACATAGCGATGTATGTGGACCCATGTCAACTCATGCCATTGGTGGATACTCCTACTTCATTACCTTTATTGATGATTTTTCAAGGTATGGATATGTGTACTTAATGAAGTACAAGTCCGAGGCCTTTGAGAAATTCAGAGAGTATAAGAATGAGGTGGAGAACTAGACTGGAAAGAGTAATAAAACTCTTCGATCAGATCGAGGAGGTGAGTACTTAAGTACAAAGTTTACTCAGTTCCTCAAGGACCATGGGATATTATCCCAATGGACACCTCCTTATATACCTCAGCTCAATGGTGTCTCTGAAAAGAGAAATTATACGCTATTAGACATGGTATAGTCCATGATCAGTTTCGCTGACCTACCCATCTCATTCTAGGGATATGCCCTAAAAACCGCAGCTTACCTTCTGAACAAAGTTCCAACTAAGTCGGTAGTGTCTACACCATATGAGATGTGGAAAGGGAAGAAGCCTGATCTTAAGGTTGTTAAGATTTGGGGCTATCGTGCCCACGTTAAAAGACACAACCCCGATAAGTTAGAATCAAGGACAGAGTGATGCAAATTTGTGGGATACCCCAAGGAAACTTATGGGTATTAGACCAAAAGGTTTTTGTAGCTAAGAGAGCAGTGTTCCTTGAGAAGGAACACATTCTTGGTTGAGATAGTGGGAGAATGACAAAGTTGAGCGAGGTTGGAGAACTAATCTCAAGCACCACTCTACAGCCCGAGTCAGTTCTGGTACCTAATACACAAGTTTCAACTTTACGTAGTTCTGATAGAGTATCCCATCCTCCTGAGAGATATGTGGGACATATTAGAGGAGAAGATGTTGAGGATATTGATCCTCAGACCTACGAGGAGGCTATTATGAGTATAGACTCCGGGAAGTGGCAAGAAGCCATGAATTCTGAGATGGATTCTATGTACTCCAACAAGGTTTGGAACCTAGTTAATGCGCCCGAAGGTATTGTACCCATCGGTTGCAAGTGGATCTTTAAGAAAAAGATCGGAGTAGATGGAAAGGTAGAGACCTATAAAGCAAGGCTAGTGGCTAAGGGGTATCGTCAAAGGCAAAGTGTTGACTACGATGAAACCTTCTCACCCGTAGCAATGCTAAAATCCATCAGAATTCTATTGGCTATTGTAGCACACTATGATTATGAGATCTGGCAGATGGATGTGAAAACTGCATTCCTCAATGGGAACCTCGAGGAGGAGGTGTATATGATGCAACCTGAGGGATTCGTGTCCAAGAACTGCCCAGATAAGGTGTGTAGGTTACTTAGCACCATTTATGGACTAAAGCAAGCTTCCCGAAGTTGGAACATATGATTTGATGAGGCAATCAGATCTTATGACTTCGTTAAGAACGAAGATGAGCCTTGTGTGTACAGGAAGGTAGGTGGGAGCGCTATCACCTTTTTGGTGTTATATATGGATGACATCCTGATCATTAGGAATGGCATACGAATGCTATCCACAGTAAATACTACTAGTCATAAGTGCCTAGCAAGCCAATTACGTGAGTGATGGCACGTGTGACTTGATACAGAATCTTTTTGCTTATTATATTATGGCATATATCACTTTATAACTATTGCATATATGAATATATAAATTATGATGTCCTTGGATTTATGCAATAGGAATCGGATCGTGATGAGATCATGAAAATGAGATCGATTCACCTTTAAACACATATCCTAAATAATCTCGGTCATAGGTTACTCGAGAGGGACATCGTGATAACCGGACAGACTGGTGTGCTGTATACTCGTCCATATGATGGATGCAGCTGGTCTCATAGCTGCTCATGTAGGGACACTAGGGATACAATACAGGTGCTCATTGGAGAATGAGTTCATTGATTGATCCGCTTACGGAATGCTGGATGGTTGATGATGCCTTATTGTCAGACAGCGATTCCGTAGTCCTAGTGGTATATCTGGTCCTTAGACTTGAGACATCAAGGATGTCCTATATAAGTGCTCTAATCTTTGATACCAGACTTACAGGTTTGGCTATCCCAAATCTAGTACAACTGGTCATTGGGAGTGGTAGTCGACCTTACGAGGGCTATTGAGTGTCGATAGAGGATCATCCACTCTCGGCGTCATGAGAGGAATATCCCATGTGTTCTTGCTTAGAAAAATCCCTAGCCAGGGTCATTCAGGTTGAGAGAGAAAGAGTTCTCCGAGAGAATTCACTAGAGCGAGACTCGAGTAGAAACCGTATGGGTCTGACAGCACCATGCTCGATATACGGTCTCAGGGATATTAGATGGATGAGGGACTATAGGTACACGGTCACTGAGGATAGACCGGTCCAAAGGATTGGATTCCCCTGTATCGTCTGGGGACTATGGCGTAGTGGCCTAGTACGTTCGTAGTCGATGAGTCAAGTGAATTATTACAGAGATAATAATTCACTGAGTTAGAAGGAGTTCTGACAGGTATGACTCACGGCCAGCTCAATATTGGGCCTAGAGGGTCACACACATATGGTAGGCATTGCGATGAGTAGAGGTTCGGATATGAGATATCCGACGGAGCCCTTGTCTTATTGGATGCAGATCCAATACTCACTAGGGGAGGACCCATTAGGTTTTGATAGGGGACCTCTATAAATAGAAGGGATTCAGAGCCTCATAGGCTAGAGCCTTTGCTTGCCTCTCCTATTCTCCTCCCCCTCTCCACCTCAGAGTAGGCCTGGAGTTTTGAGGAGCGTCGTCGCAATCCTACTGTGTGGATCACCGCTAGAGAGAAGGACGCTTGACCTCCTTCACCCTCTCCTAAAGGTCTGCAAGGAAATAGGGATATACGATCTCCCTAGGTAACACAATCTACTCTATACGCAGTTTTAAGTTTCGTGGATTTTGCGCACCAATCTTCGCACGACGACGAACATCTCTTTGGGAATCGGGGATTTTGTTTTCTTGTTCTTCCACTGCGCATGTGATGTGGCCCCCATGATTTCCCAATAGTGGTATCAGAGCCAGGTTGTCGTGCAAATGATTGGTTTTGAACTGCATGTGTTATGTTTAGGAAGAATTTTGACGTCAAAATCGTTGACGCAAAAACAATGAAGGGTAGCAACAGGTGCTGCCCTCGATCTACGTGCAGGGCGCGCAGCCGAAGGCAGGCAGAGAAGGGGCTGCGCCTACAGCAGCCGGTCGGCGGCCTGCTTGCAGTAAACTTGCAGCCGGTGGGGCTGGCAGCCCGCGGGTGCCCCACCCGCGGTCGTTGTCGCACGGCGCCGGCAGGCAGGGCTACAGGCAAGGCGGCCACCTATGTGTGGGCATTGTGCCCGCGCGCAAGGGCGACGCCTGCGGGTGCTGGACTCGCGAGCAGAGGCACCGCGGGGCGAGGCGCCTACGGCCGCAGCGCCCGCGGGCTGAGGCGCCATAGGGAAACGACGCTTGCGACCGCTGCTCCTACGGGCAAACCCCCCCGCAAGGGTGGCCGCCCGGTAGGGCACTGCACCCACGGGCACAGCACTCGCGGGGGCAGCACCACCCGCAGGGGCGCCAACCCACGGTGGCGCCCACCTACAATGGCGGCGCCCCCGCCCCGCCGCACAGGCCGCCGCCAGCAGGGTGGCGACGGCGGCAGCAGCAAAGGGGAGTAGGGCATTAGGGTTTTCTGGGCAAAAGATAGTTTTGCCCCTTGGAATTTGAGAAATTCCAGTTTCTGTCTTTTGTCCAAATTATGAAAATACCCCTATGAATTCATAAATTCCCTATAGTCCCTGATTTCATAAAATACTAATTAATTAAAAGGTTTAATTGATTATTATTTTTTATCATTATCTAGCAATCCTACATGATGATTATTATTTATACATGTGATGTATGATGTGTAGACGGATGATCATAGACCGTGTGATGTATGTACTTGTGATTATTATTATTGAGGTCTGCGAACCTCCATTATATTTCTCGTTTATTGTCGGGCCTGCGTGCCTATGATTAAATTGTAATCACATGAGGAGGCGCAGCGGGAGCGTGGATGCAATAGCGGGACCCACGAGACGGATGATCGCGATGCATGAAGATGCATCAAGATGTCGACGGAACCAACGAGGACGAGATGGATGATCACAGGGCATGGAGATGCACCGTTGCACACATAGATCTTGATGTGAGTGATTAGGCCTACTGGCTCGGGCCTAATCACATTAGGTTGTGGTCCATGATCATTTGGTGTGATTGCTTATACATATACTAGATATGTATATATATTTGCATGCGATGTAGATATATATTAAATATGTATGTGTAACATGTCATATTAGGAGACCAAATCATATAAACATCTCTCTCGATAATATTAAGTCGGTAAACGTGAGGCAATTAGATTGACCCACGTGGCCTTCCATCGTTATAAGTGTTAGGATCGGAGTAGCACTAAGAGGGGGGGGTAAATTAGTGCAGCGGTAAAGTGCGATAAACTTTTGACAATTTAAACACTTTCGGAAACTTCATACGATAAAAAGCAACGTTTTCGTTTGAAACTGTTTCGATTGTGTTTTAACTTGAAGGGATAAGTAAGACGGAGATAAAAAGTAGAGAATTAAAGTGCAAATGGTTTGCAGTAATATAAATGACAATAAGTAAATGCAAACCAAAGATCACGCCGATTTTATAGTGGTTCGGTCAAATGACCTAGATCCACTTGCGAGGCCCCTCTTCAATGAGGCTCCCACCTTCCACTAGCAAATCTCTTGAAGGGGAAGGGTAAATACCCCTCTTACAACTTTTTACAAGCGGTTCACTCTCTTACAGATTTTCAACAAGAAAGAAGGAGGTAAACACTAGCAAATTGAAAACAAGACTAGCAAAGACTTTTCTAAGACCTTTCTCTCAATTAATTGCTTCTCAAAAAGTTGTAATCTCAGCTGAGATTTGAGGGGTATTTATAGGCCTCAAGAGGATTCAAATTTGGGCTCCAAAATTTAAATTCTCTTTGGGTTCCCGATGCTGGCGGTGCCACCGCCTGTCAGTGGCGGTGCCACCGCTTGTCACTGTCAGACATTGACAGTGCTGGGCGGTGCCACCGCCTGGGCTCTCGGGTGCTGGGCAGTACAACCGCCCAGTCTGGCGGTGCCACCGCCAGACCCTTCGGTTCACTTGTTGGGCTTCAAATTTAGCCCAAACCAAGTCTAATTTTGGGCCCAGTTGGCCCCTAACCAGAATATAGGATTATTTCTTAATCCTAATCCTAATTACAAGTGAACTACATAACTAAAAAACATCCTAAGCAAGTTTTCAACCGCGAACGTCGAGTCTTGTTCCGGCGAGCTTTCCGACGAACTTCTTCCGACGGACTCCCAGCAAGCTCCCGATCTTGTGATGACTTTAACGAGTAGCCGACCCTTCTCGGTGATCTCCGTGAACCTCCGACGATCTCTTCGGCGAACTTCCGAAAATTCCGACAGGTTCCCGATTTCTTCTCGGTTGGTTCCGGCAGCATCTGCGACGATTCTTCGGACTCTTAAACGTCCATCGAACTTGACTCCAGTATTCTTGCTTTGTGTTTTCTGGTTATCGTAGTTAATCCTGCACACTTAACTCAATAATATGGATTAGATCAATTAACCCATCAATTGATTTTATCATCAAAATCCAAGATTCAACAATCTCCCCCTTTTTGATGATGACAATCAATTGATGACGGAGTTAAACATAACTCCCCCTATCTATATGCCATATTATGAGAAGATGAAAACACTTGAATTTCATCCATTGAATTCAAGCATAAATCGATAAGTTCTAATTGTAGAACTTATCGTTATTCTCATTAAGCAATACAAAACTTCGATGAAAATCATTTTCAAGTCGAATGATAAGAGACAATTTTTACTACGACAGGAGATAAAGATTTTCAACATGAATTTCATGATATACATGTTAGACATGCTTTCAATATGATCAATCAATCTTGCGATATTCTCAAAGATTTTGCAAGGCATATAAGACATTCATATCACACAAACTAAGGCATATAAGACATTCATATCACACAAGCTTTTGCAATTCATATAAGTCATGCTATTAAAATGGTACAAGTCATCACTTTTCTCCCCCTTTGTCATCAACAAAAAGGGAATGAGACTTGAAGCACATAATTTGTGATTATAACACCAGGAATTCAGCATTGATCATACAAAAACTTTATCATTCAAAATTAAGTATGCTAAAATATTTACGCAAAGTTCATCTTAAAGGAAAATTCAGCATTCATCCATTTTATCAAACCTCTTCTTTCTATAAATAACAAAAATTGTAGATGTACAAGGAAGAGATAGTGAAAAGAAAAAAAAAATTTCAAGTAGTAACTCCAATAAGTCAAGATCATAATTCGAATACAAACCCATTCAAATTCAATTCGTCAACTTGAAACTCATAATCAAGCCATCAAAATCAATTTCGAGATTCACAAAATATCATAAAATCATTAATCTTGATCAGATGGGAGCGGTGTTTGACTCAAGATAGGATAAGATAATTTAACATGTCATTTAGAATCGAAAGAGAAGGATCAGATTCACTGAGGAACGGAGAGAGGATGAAAAACTTTACGGAAAATCCATTCAAACAAGTTTATTCTTAGGGACAATTTAACATACCTAATTCCCTTCTAATGAATTCAAATTGGTCTTCATTCAAAGCTTTTGTAAATATATCTACTAATTGATGCTTTGTGTCAATGAATTCTAGAACAACATTATTGTTAAGGACATGATCGCGTATGAAATGATGCCTAACGTCGATGTGCTTAGTTCTAGAGTGCTGAATTGGATTTTTGGTGAGACATATGGCACTAGTATTATCACATTTTATGGGAACATTTTTGAAGTGAATTCCATAGTCTTCTAATATATTTTTCATCCAAACAACTTGTGCACAGCATGCACTTGCAGCAATGTATTCGGCTTCCGCCGTAGATAGTGCAACTGAATTTTGTTTCTTGGAAGTCCAAGAAACAAGTGCATGTCCTAAAAATTGGCATGTTCCGGATGTACTTTTTCTATCTATCCTGCATCCGCCAAAATCGACATCTGCATAAGCTATTAAATCGAATTTTTTAGATTTTGGATACCACAGTCCTAGATTTGGAGTTCCTTTAAGATACCTAAATATTCTTTTAAAACTTTTAAGATGATGATTTTATGTCATGCATGAGCTTTTGAAGTAAATGATTTGAAACTCTCATTTTGGATTAACATGTTTTTGGTTTAATCATTTTTATGACGAATTAAGATGACATTCTCATGACATATTAAGATGACATAGTGCTTGTACATCTATGTATGAATTTCTTGATAGTCTTTTGATGATAGATGTGATATCATGATGTTTTATTTTTTATGTGTTTGGTCTTGACGGCTTTATGACGAAACTTATGTTTCGATTTTAAATGATGATACATGTTTTCACAAAAAGACTTGAACACCCTCACATGAAATCAATTGTATGAAATGGAAATGAATTTTATATCCTATTGAGATTAATGAATTTATTTTACCAATCTTGTGAATCTCATGAAAATAAACATGATGAATATTCTGAAAATAAATGAGTATATCATGCATTTGGTCTTAATGATTTCTCTTGAACATACTTTTTGAAATAATATTTGATAATGAATATCAAGATATAAAAATGATGTTATCATGGAATCATGCTTGATAATTTATTTTATGAAATTTACCTTTCTATCTTGAAGGTTGACATTTTTTTAAAAAGCAAAGGCATGCTCATAAGAAGCAAATCACATTAATAGAAATTTATAAAAATGAAATGGAATCCTCTATCTTATTGATTTTTCAATAAATCTATGCTTGTCATATATGAATTTATTGAATGTAATTTTGAGGATGATCTCAGATTTGACAAATGCTTGATTCATATTTACGACATAATATACATTTTAAATATGAATCATGCTTCAATCATGTTAAATGCTTCAATCATTTTCTATCTCTAAAGTTCTCGATTTTGATGAAATACAAGTGATAAATTCATTTATGATATCTTGTAAATCACTTGAATTATGAATGAGTTTTTTATGATGTGTTAAAAGAATCACTTAAAAAGAAAATGCTTTTCCCATCTTATCGAGATTAATGATTTCATGATATTGTGTGAATCTCGAAATTGATTTTGATGAAATAGTAATAACGTTATTCATGTTATGAATCTCAAAAATGATAATATGCTTCATGTGATAATATGAATACATAAAACACTTATGATATGATTTTTATACAATTCCGTATATTCATAAAATATTTATCTCATCATCCAATAACTCTTCTTGATATTCCTTATGAGATAAAATGAAATAATACATGAAATACAAATGAAGAGTTAATGATCATGCATAATAGGATGTAATGAATTCTGACATTTAGATACCATCGTTTGAATATCTATGATCATGTTGCCAAAATGATATATCATGAATGCTTGAATATCATGTATGATATGCTCATAATATTGATTGATTTATTCAGTATCATGCATGAATGAAAGATAAGGTTTTTGAAATTATGCATGTTCAAATTTGAAAATATAATGATGCACAAATTGTTAGGATCGAGAGCACTAAGAGGGGGAGGGGTGAATTAGTGCAGCGGAAATCTTTCAGCGATTAAAAACGAAGGCTGCGTTCGTTCGATAAAAACTATTTTGATGCAAAAGTCGATTCTAAGATTACTTATGATTAAGTGCAGTTTACGTTTAAACACAGTTAGCGTCTAAACGCAGTTTGCGTCTAAATGCAGATTGCGTCTAAACTCAGATTGCGTCTAAGCGCAGTTTGCGTCTAAGCGCAGATTGCGTCTAAGTGCAGTTTGCGTCTAAACACAATTTGCGTCTAAGCGCAGTTTAAGCAGAAGTATAAAGATAATGTGCTGCTATTGTACAGCTCAAAAAGTAATCTGCAAAAAGCATATTTACGTCTAAACGCAGATTTATGTCTAAACGCAGATTTACGTCTTAAACGCAGATTTACGTCTGAACTTTGAAACTCGTTTGTATACTCGCAGAAGGCAGTATGCAATTGAAATCAAGACGTAAACGTAAACTGAAATCTGATGATTGTGCGAGGAAAGCCGATTTACGTCTAAATGTAGTTTTACGTCTAAATGTTGAAACTCGTTGATAAAATTGCAGAAGACAGTTTGCAGTTATAAATAGAATCAAAATGTAAATGTAAACTACAAAGAAACTCGTTCGTAAAAGCGCAGAAGACAGTTCGCAGTTATAAACAGATTCAAGACGTAAATGTAAGCTGCAATGTAAAGATCGTACGAAAACACCTTTTGACGTCTGAATGCAGATTCGGAAAGAACTTGTTCGTAAAAGCGCAGAGAGCAGTAGCTATGTAGGAGGTTTGCAGTAATGATAAAGTGCTCAAAATAAACGCAAACCAGAGATTTAGAGTGGTTCGGTCAGTCTTGACCTACTCCACTTTTGGCTTCCTCCACCGGCGAGGTCACCGACGTCAACTAGGGGCCTTCCTTCAATAGGCGAAGGCCAACTGCCCTTTTACAGTTTCTCTCCTTTTGACGGGCTCAGGAGACAACCCTTACAGATCCTTTCTCTCCTCTCTTTTACAACTCAAGACTTGAAGAACAGAAAAGAGGAGAACTTTTGGACTTTACACAAATTTGAGCTCTTAGAGTCACTGAATAGATCAAGAATTCGGTGTGGATCTGTATCTTTTCAGTGCTGAATGGGTGGGGTATTTATAGGCCCCAACCCAGTTCAAATTTGGAGCTCAAAACGATCAAATCCCGGAATTCCGGGATCAGGCGGTTGCACCTCCTGACTGGAGAGGTTGCACCGCCTGGCAGAGCTCGAAGACTGAGCCCAGGCGGTGCCACCTCTTGACTGAGGCGGTTGCACCTCTCTGCCAGAGCTCGAAGACTGAGCTCAGGCGGTGCCACCTCTCTGTCAGGGAGGTTGCACCGCCCAGTCTTGCTTGAAGACTGAGCTCAGGCGGTGCCACCTCCTGGCTGGGGAGGTTGCACCGCCCAGTCTCGCTGGGAGGCTTAGCCCAGGCGGTGCCACCTCCTGTCCTAGGCGGTTGCACCTCCTGGTGCAATCAGGGTCCGAATGGTTAGCTCCATTCGGCCCAATTTCAGTCTTTCAAGGGCCCAATTGCCCCAAGATTAAGCTAATGGGATCACCTCCCATTTTCCAACTTAATCAATGTGCTAACTACGGTTAAATCTGAGACAATTTCTGCAGCTTTGCTTCGGTGCGCCAATCGCTCCTTCCGGCGAGTTTCCGGCGAACTTCCATCGATCATCCGATGAACCCTCGGTGATGCTCCTGCGGACTTCCGGCAAACTCCTGGACTTTGCGACGATCCACTTGGCAAGTTCCGACGAACTTTGCTTGGTAAGCTTCTGGACTTCTCGGATCTGTTCTCGCAGAACCTCCGATGACCGTCCGAACTTCCGTCGAACTCTCGAACTCCCAACGTGATCATGAACTTGACTCCGGCGCAACTCCTACTGCTTATCTAACTTTCATCATAGTTAATCCTGCACACTCAAAACAAAAACTTCGATCGAGACAATTAATCCTAAGCAATTAACCAAGTTGTCCGGCATGTCATTGGTCCCTCGACGCTTCGTCCGATTCTTCGGCGCATCGTCCTTTCCTGCAGCCTATTGCCCAATCGGCCAGTTGACTCCGCAACTCCGATATCCTTGGCACAATACCCGCTCTTCTTGGCCCGATGCCCGAGTCCACGGCCCGAAACCTTCTGTCGATACGTCGACCGATCCACCGGCCCGACGTCCAATCTTCTGACATGTTCCTCCGGCACAACATGATTTTCCTGCTTTAATTGTCTCATCCTGATCGAGGCATCCTGTGTCACTCAAAACGCAGATTAAATCATAAACATATATCAAGTAGTTTCATCATCAAAATACGAGATTCAACAATCTCCCCCTTTTTGATGATGACAACCACTTGATGACGGAGTTAAACTTAACTCCCAGAGTTTAAACAAACTCCCCCTATCAATATGCCATATTGATAGAAACTCTTGGATTCAAAAATTCAAGCAACATGCCATCATAAACTTATGCATAACATGTGATGTCATCAACATACTTCTCCCCCTTTGTCATCAACAAAAAGGAGAAGTACCATAATCAAGTGTTTGTGATGTAAGTTTTAACTCATTGCATGAAAAACATAATATCAAGTTTTATCAGCATGCAGTTTTGAAGCCAGAAAATTTAGCAAATGTTACATCATGCTTAGAACATTCAAGCTATCAAGTTTTAGATACGCAAGTTTTACAGCATACAAGATAGCACTTTTATGCAAGCTAGCAATGTTGCAACATTTTAGAACTTGCAAGCTAGCAATTTAGAGATGTTCAAGAAGGCAACTCTTGCTTCTTGAAATATGCAAGTTGTAAGCTAGCAAATTTTTACGATATGCAAGTTTTGCTTCTTGAGATAGGCAAGATAGCACTTTTGCAAATTTTTGTTTGGCAAGCTTGTGATGTTCAAGATAGCAATTTCTTCTCTTTTGTAATTTTTGCCCTTTTTTTTTTTTTTTTGAATTGTGCTAGCAAGTTATCTCCTCCTTAGTCATTGTCAAAAACAAGGGAAAACCCTTTCTGTCAATTTCTAAATCATGATAAAGGTGAGTAATCATTCGTATTTCAAAATTCTATAATTGAGATAAACCTTGAATTCAAATCAAGGCAATTTTAATCAAGGTTCATATCATATGCAATACATTACGTAGAAAGCATAAGTATTGCATGCATCATTTTAGCAACAAATCGTAGCATTTCATCACATGGCAAGATATCATCAAGTAGAATTACGATGCAAGTTCTTGATATCTTAACATGATGAAAATTCAAATATGGCACTTATAGTATCAATTCATATATTTCTCCCCCTTTATCATCAACAAAAGGAGAAGTAGCTCTAGCTATTTTAAAATATATGCAAGTTTTTATAACATGAAGCTATTTTTTCATCACAACATATAAGCACAAAAGCATAGCAAGATTCTTAGATTCAATCATGGCAATTCAACACTTGCTTCATGTGCAAGATTGCACTTGCTTTTCTTTGCATGTTCTAACTAGCAAAAGCTTTCTCCCTTTTGTTTTTGTCGAAAAGAAGGGAGTAATCAATGGCCAAAATTTTTTAATTATTATACAGGCCATATTACAAAATCTTGTCATGATATCAAGAAAGTTCAAAAAGGACATGATCCATTCAACAAATCCTTTTAACAGGGCAAAGGAATTATATAACCAAGAATCATGATTAAAATATTTCAATATCATAGATCAAGTCATGATTCGTGATTCATCATAAAGCAAATTAATTTTCAGTCATCACATAAGGCATTTAAAGAATTTTTGAAACATAGAAGAATGATTAATTTAAGCATGTAATGTTTCAATCAAAATCAAGTCATGAATACCAATACTTTCATATTGTGAGTATCAATTCATAAATACCAAAATATATTATTTGTGATTTCAATTTTGCAAGATCATGATTATGATTTAGACATAACTTATTCAAATCAAATCGTCAACTTGAAACTCATAATCAAGTCATTAAAATTAATTTCGAAATTCACAAAATATCATGAAATCAAAAGACAAGTTGCATTTCATTTGAAGAACTCCTTTTTGATAAATGTAGGGAGCATAATGAACGATCTTGATTTATAAAGAGCTTCATGTTATAATTATCAAGATCATGATTTTAATAATTATTCTCTTTAGCAAAAAAAAATCACAAAAGCACTTTATTTTTGCATAAGAAATCTCATTGTATTATGATTTATAAATTCTTTTTCTACACATGAATCATAGGAGATATGTATGTGAAACAAATCTTTGCCAGCAAAGACACTATCATTCATATTTTAAGATGGAATTTATAAGCAGGAATCATTTCATCAAATCCATTTTAGAAAAATATTTTTCAAAAGTGTATGAGAAAATCAGATTGTTAGGATACCAATTGTTAAGTGAATCCGAAAATGAAATTAGTACTTTCATGCATTCGGATAAGATTTTGCTATAGATTTTCAAGTTCAATTATGAAGATAAAACATGCTCATAAAAATTTATGTATCCAAAATATATAATTTCCAACATGTTATAGTGTAAAATCATCATGGCAAATAAGTGTTTTGAACATTGAATCAAGAATGTCCGAAAAATAATCTTAACACGTTCATGCATTCGAGCACATTTTTACCATAGTTTTTCAAATATACTCATGAGAATAACACATGCTTATCATCGGCTTAAAATCTCATGCATAAAATTGTTAATCGAAATATTTAATTTCATCATTATGCATTTCTTCAAATCAAACATGATCTTTAATCAAAATCGAGAAATAATAATGGAAATCAACGTAATGCACATTATTACTTCTTAACCATGATTTCATATTTTCAATCAAGATCATTTTATTTGTTTATCATAAAATATGCAATATTATCATTTTCGAAATTACTTAGCATGATCATAATAATTTTTTTAACATGTAATTTTTAAGAAAATTAATTCTAAACTAAAAGAGAAAAATACATCATGAAAGCATCAAGTAATTTCAAAATAAATTAGGGGGATTTCGATTACCTCATCATTGTAGGCTGTTAAGGCGTAGTTTGCCGCCTTGCTTTTGTTGACTTTCTCTTCTTCGGAGGAGCTCGATTCATCCCAATTTTTGTTCTTCTTCTTGCGTTTAAAGCAAGTAGTTTGATTCTTTTTGCTTTTTAATTTTCGTTTCATTTGTAGTTTAAGTTCACCATCACTTGAGCTTATGCTCGAGTGGTCTTCAAATGTTCTATGTCCCAAATCCTTCCTGTTTTTTGGAAGGTTGTTTTGTTCATCATTGTCCTCATCACTTGAGTCATCGCTCAAGTGGCATTCATTTGTCCAGAGTTCCAAATCCTTCCTGTTCTTTGGAAGGTAATTGTGTTCAACATGTTCATCATGTGCATTGTGCACCATTTCATATGTGATCAATGAACCAATTAGTTCTTCAAGTGGAAATTGGTTCAAGTTTTTCGATTCTTGAATAGCAGTTACTTTTGAATCCCAAGTTTTAGAAAGTGAGCGCAAAGCTTTGTTAACGAGTTCAAAGTCCGAAAAGCTTTTACCAAGTGATTTTAAACCATTGACGACATCCGTAAAACGGGTGTACATGTCAACAACGGTTTCGCTTGGTTTCATATGAAAAAGCTCGAAATCATGCAGTAAAATATTAACTTTCGAGTCTTTGACTCTACTAGTTCCCTCGTGCGTGATTTCAAGAGTGAGCCAAATATCGAAAGCCGTTTCGCACAAAGAAACCCGATTGAATTCATTTTTGTCCAAAGCGCAAAATAAGGCATTCATAGCCTTTGCGTTTAAAGAAAAATACTTCTTCTCCAAATCCGACCATTCGTTCGTCGGTTTAGAGGGAAGTTGAAAACCGTTTTCAACGATATTCCATAAATCCAGATTTAGAGAAATCAAGAAAACTCTCATTCGAGTTTTCCAATAAGTGTAGTCCAATCCGTTAAAGAACGGTGGACGAAAGACCGAAAAGCCCTCTTGAAGAGCCATTTCTCTCGGGTGTAAATCCGAAATGAGAAATACCCCGCTCTGATACCAATTGTTAGGATCGAGAGCACTAAGAGGGGGGGGGGGTGAATTAGTGCAGCGGAAATCTTTCAGCGATTAAAAACGAAGGCTGCGTTCGTTCGATAAAAACTATTTTGATGCAAAAGCCGATTCTAAGATTACTTATGATTAAGTGCAGTTTATGTTTAAACACAGTTAGCGTCTAAACGCAGTTTGCGTCTAAATGCAGATTGCGTCTAAACTCAGATTGCGTCTAAGCGCAGTTTGCGTCTAAGCGCAGATTGCGTCTAAGCGCAGTTTGCGTCTAAACACAGTTTGCGTCTAAGCGCAGTTTAAGCAGAAGTATAAAGACAATGTGCTGCTATTGTACAGCTCAAAAAGTAATCTGCAAAAATCAGATTTATGTCTAAACGCAGATTTACGTCTAAACGCAGATTTACGTCTTAAACGCAGATTTACGTCTGAACTTTGAAACTCGTTTGTATACTCGCAGAAGGCAGTATGCAATTGAAATCAAGACGTAAACGTAAACTGAAATCTGATGATTGTCCGAGGAAAGCCGATTTACGTCTAAATGCAGTTTTACGTCTAAATGTTGAAACTCGTTGATAAAATTGCAGAAGATAGTTTGCAGTTATAAATAGAATCAAAATGTAAATGTAAATTGCAAAGAAACTCGTTCGTAAAAGCGCAGAAGACAGTTCGCAGTTATAAACAGATTCAAGACGTAAATGTAAGCTGCAATGTAAAGATCGTACGAAAACACCTTTTGACGTCTGAATGCAGATTCGGAAAGAACTTGTTCGTAAAAGCGCAGAGAGCAGTAGCTATGTAGGAGGTTTGTAGTAATGATAAAGTGCTCAAAATAAACGCAAACCAGAGATTTAGAGTGGTTCGGTCAGTCTTGACCTACTCCACTTTTGGCTTCCTCCACCGGCGAGGTCACCGACGTCAACTAGGGGCCTTCCTTCAATAGGCGAAGGCCAACTGCCCTTTTACAGTTTCTCTCCTTTTGACGGGCTTAGGAGACAACCCTTACAGATCCTTTCTCTCCTCTCTTTTACAACTCAAGACTTGAAGAACAGAAAAGAGGAGAACTTTTGGACTTTACACAAATTTGAGCTCTTAGAGTCACTGAAAAGATCAAGAATTCGGTGTGGATCTGTATCTTTTCAGTGCTGAATGGGTGGGGTATTTATAGGCCCCAACCCAGTTCAAATTTGGAGCTCAAAACGATCAAATCCCGGAATTCCGGGATCAGGCGGTTGCACCTCCTGACTGGAGAGGTTGCACCGCCTGGCAGAGCTCGAAGACTGAGCCCAAGCGGTGCCACCTCTTGACTGAGGCGGTTGCACCTCTCTGCCAGAGCTCGAAGACCGAGCTCAGGCGGTGCCACCTCTCTGTCAGGGAGGTTGCACCGCCCAGTCTTGCTCGAAGACTGAGCTCAGGCGGTGCCACCTCCTGGCTGGGGAGGTTGCACCGCCCAGTCTCGCTGGGAGGCTTAGCCCAGGCGGTGCCACCTCCTGGCCTAGGCGGTTGCACCTCCTGGTGCAATTAGGGTCCGAATGGTTAGCTCCATTCGGCCCAATTTCAGTCTTTCAGGGGCCCAATTGCCCCAAGATTAAGCTAATGGGATCACCTCCCATTTTCCAACTTAATCAACGTGCTAACTACGATTAAATCTGAGACAATTTCTGCAGCTTTGCTTCGGTGCGTCAATCGCTCCTTCCGGCGAGTTTCCGGCGAACTTCCGTCGATCATCCGATGAACCCTCGGTGATGCTCCTGCGGACTTCCGGCTAACTCCTAGACTTTGCGACGATCCACTTGGCAAGTTCCGACGAGCTTCGCTTGGCAAGCTTCTGGACTTCTCGGATCTGTTCTCGCAGAACCTCCGACGACCGTCCGAACTTCCGTCGAACTCTCGAACTCCCAACGTGATCATGAACTTGACTCCGGCGCAACTCCTGCTGCTTGTCTAACTTTCATCGTAGTTAATCCTGCACACTCAAAACAAAAACTTCGATCGAGACAATTAATCCTAAGCAATTAACCAAGTTGTCCGGCATGTCATTGGTCCCTCGACGCTTCGTCCGATTCTTCGACGCATCGTCCTTTCCTGCAACCTATTGTCCAATCGGCCAGTTGACTCCACAACTCCGATATCCTTGGCACAATACCCGCTCTTCTTGGCCCGATGCCCGAGTCCACAGCCCGAAGCCTTCTGTCGATACGTCGACCGATCCACCGGCCCGACGTCCAATCTTCTGACATGTTCCTCCGGCACAACATGATTTTCCTGCTTTAATTGTCTCATCCTGATCGAGGCATCCTGTGTCACTCAAAACGCAGATTAAATCATAAACATATATCAAGTAGTTTCATCATCAAAATACGAGATTCAACACAAATAAGATTGAAACCTACCCTTGTCATGATTTAGAAATTAATGTAAAGGGTCTTCCCTTCTTTTTGCCAATGACATAGGGGGAGAAAGAGTTGCTAATGTGCATATCTCAAAGAGAAAATTGCTAGCTTGCGTGTCTTAAAATGTTGAAAATTTTTTGCTAGCTTGTATATTGTAAACTTGCTATCGTACTATCATGATGATGAGCATGTCTTATCTTCATGATTGTATTTGAAAAACTATGACAAAAATATGTCCGAATGATTGAACTTATTAAAATTAATTTTCGGACTTTCTTGATTAAATGATCAAATCACTCGACTGCCATGATGATTTTACACAATTACATGCCATAATAACAGGTTGGAAATTATGTGCTTTGGATACAAAAATTTCCATGATAATAAGCATGTTTTGTCCTCGTGATTGTATTTGAAAATCAATAGCACAGCCTTGTCCGAATGCATGAAAGTGTAAATTTCATTTTCGGATTCTCTTAACTATTGGTATCCTAACAATTCTCAAGAACAAAACATATTGATATTAGACTTAACAAAACAATTGGATTTTCAAATTATCCTCTTCCAGACTTAATAAGCATATGTCATATCAAGTTTAATTCATATCATTGATTTTTGACATATGGAATCAACTAGCAAATACATCTCTCATACACTTATCATGTGAACAATATTTTGTTTTGAGAAATGGATTTGATGAAATGATTCCTGCTTATAAATTCCTTCTTGAAAAAGGAAGTCATTTTTACGTACAAGGATTTGATATACATATCTTGATACTTGTAAAAATGAAGCGTGCTTTAATATCTTATCGATTTCATTCGAGTAAGCTCAGAAATAGCTTTCCTCCTTCATGCAAAAAGAAAATAACAAATAAAATGGAAGAAGTTTTCAAAGCTATCTCCATGTCATGTTTTCCTTGAAATGTTTGAATATTTGGTATCTTATCACTCTTTGTTGAAAAATGACATGAACCTGCTTATGGCATCACACTTATATTTAAAATTTGCTTATATCGTTCTCCTTTTTGTTGACGACAAAAGGAGGAGAAATAAATGAATTGATGCTATGAACACTGATGCTATGATTGCCAAATTTGCATTATGCCATGTTTGCATCATGTGTTCAGATGTCAAGAACTTGTATCGTAATTTTACGCGTTGATATCTTACCATGTGATGAAATGCTACAATTGATAAACACTTGAAATGTTTGCGTTATGATATCAAAAGCTTACATCGCAATTTTACATGTTGATATTTGATAATAGCAAACTTGCATGATGATAAAACTTGATATTATGTTTTTCATGCAATAAGTTAAACTAATATTCCAAACACAAGAATAGTTGGACTTCTCCTTTTTGTTGATGACAAAGGGGGAGAAGTATGATGTTATGCATAAGTTTATGCATAAGTTCATGATGACATGTTGCAAGTATTCATGATGAATATTGCAATAACTTGAATTCAGTTTGAATTCAAGGTTCTATCAATATGGCATATTGATAGGGGGAGTTTGTTTAAACTCCGAGAGTTAAGTTTAACTCTGTCATCAAGTGGTTGTCATCATCAAAAAGGGGGAGATTGTTGAATCTTGTATTTTGATGATGAAACTACTTGATATATGTTTATGATTTAATCTGTGTTTTGAGTGACGCAGGATGCTTCGATCAGGATGAGACAATTAAAGCAGGAAAATCATGTTGTGCCGGAGGAACATGTCAGAAGATTGGACGTCGGGCCGGTGGATCGGTCGACGTATCGACAGAAGGCTTCGGGCCGTGGACTCGGGCATCGGGCCAAGAAGAGCGGGTATTGTGCCAAGGATATCGGAGTTGTGGAGTCAACTAACCGATTGGGCAATAGGCTGCAGGAGACGACGATGCGCCGAAGAATCAGACGAAGCGTCGAGGGACCAATGACATGCCGGACAACTTGGTTAATTGCTTAGGATTAATTGTCTCGATCAAAGTTTTGTTTTAAGTGTGCAGGATTAACTACGATGGAAGAAAGACATGCAGCAGGAGTTGCGCCGGAGTCAAGACAATGATCACGTTGGGAGTTCGAGAGTTCGACGGAAGTTCGGACAGTCGTCGGAGGTTCTGCGGGAACAAATCCGAGAAGTCCATGAGCTTGCCAAAAAAGCTCATCGGAACTCGCCAAGTGGATCGTCGCTTGAGCTCGGTCTTTGAGCTCTGGCAGAGAGGTGCAATCGCCCCTAACAGAGGTGGCACCGCCCAGAGGCTCAGTCTTTGAGCTCTGCCAGGCGGTGCAACCGCTCTAGTCAGGAGGTGCAACCGCCTGATCCCAGAATTCTGGGAATTGACAGTTTTGAGCTCCAAATTTGAACTGGGTTGGGGCCTATAAATACCCCACCCATTCAGCACTGAAAGAGCACAACTTACACTCGAAATCTTGATATTTTTCTGTGATTCTTAGAGATCAAAATTGTTGTAAAGGCCAAAAGTTCTCCTCCCTCTGTTCTTCAAAGTTTTGAGTTGTAAAGAGAGGAGAGAAAATTTCTGTAAGGGTTGTCTCCTAAGCCCCTCAAAAGGAGTGAAACTGTAAAAGGGTGGTTGGCTTTCGCCTATTAAAGGAAGGCCTCTAGTTGACGTCGGTGACCTCGTCGGTGGAGGAAGCCAAAAGTGGAGTAGGTTAAGATTGACCGAACCACTCTAAATCTCGGTTTGCATTTACTTTGAGCATTTTATCTTTATTGCAAACCTCCTCAATAGCTTACTGCCTTCTGCGCTTTTACGAACGAGTTTCTAAGTTCAGAGCTTTCCGAATCTGCGTTTAGACGTAAATCAGCTTTTTCGTACGATCATTATATTTCAGTTTACGTTTACGTTTACGTTTTGATTTCAATCATATCTGCAAACTGCCTTCTGCTCATTTATAAAATGTATCTCAAAGTTCAGTATCTTCAGAATCGGCATTTAGACGTAAACCAGTTTTATCGTACGAACGACACATTTCAGTTTACGCTTGCATTCTGATTTCCATCATAAACTGCAAACTGCCTTCATAGATTTACTTTAACGTCATCTCGCTTAATCTTAAGTTAAAGTAATCTTAGAATCGGCTTTTACATCGAAATCATTTTTATCGAACAAATGCAGCTTTCGATTTTAATAGTTGAAAGATTTCCGCTGCACTAATTCACCCCCCCCCCCTCTTAGTGCTCTTGATCCTAACATACATGATTAGGAAGAAGAGAATTTTCAAATCTGGGAGGTTGTTCGACATATACTTCTTCGGAAATAAAACCATTCAAGAAGGCACTTTTGACATCCATTTGAAATAGTTTAAAATTATTACTACTAGCATAGGCAAAGAGCATCCTTATGGCTTCTAATCGAGCCACGGGAGCGAAGGTTTCTTCGTAATCGATACCTTCTTCTTGGTTGAAACCTTTGGCCACTAATCTAGCCTTGTTTCTAACCACGATACCATTTTCGTCTTGCTTGTTTCTAAAGACCCATTTAGTACCAATGACTAAATGGTCACTAGGTCTAGGAACAAGCTTCCATACCTTATTCCTCTCAAATTGATTCAATTCCTCTTGCATTGCAATAACCTAAAAATCATCTTTTATGGCCTCGTCAATGCATTTAGGTTCGATTTGAGAAAGGAAGGCGGCGTTAGCACAAAAATTCTTAAAAGAGGAACGAGTTTGAACCCCTTTTGATGTATCTGTTAGGATCGAGAGCACTAAGAGGGGGGGGGGGGGGGGTGAATTAGTGCAGCGGAAATCTTACAGCGATTAAAAAACGAAAAGTTGCGTTCGTTCAATAAAAACTATTATGATGCAAAAGCTAATTCTCAGTTTGTATCTAAGTGCAGTTTGCGTCTAAGCGCAGATTGCATCTAAGCGCAGTTTGCGTCTAAGCGCAGTTTGCGTCTAAACACAGTTTGCGTCTAAGCGCAGTTTGCGTCTAAGCGTAGTTTGCGTCTAAACGCAGTTTTATGTCTAAACGCAGATTTACGTCTAAACGCAGTTTTACGTCTAAACGCAGATTTACGTCTAAACGCAGTTTTACGTCTAAACGTAGTTTTACGTCTAAACGTAGTTTTACGTCTAAACGCAGTTTTACGTCTAAACGCAGTTTTACGTCTAAACACAGTTTACGTCTAAACGCAGTTTACGTCTAAATGCAGTTTTACGTCTAAACGTAGTTTTACGTTTAAAAGTAGTTTACGTCTAAAACACAGTTTTACGTCTAAGCAGAATCAAGACGTAAACGTAAACTGCAAAGAAACTTGTTCGCAGAAATCAGTTTGCAGTTATAAACAGAATCAAGACGTAAACGTAAACTGCAAAGAAACTCGTTCGCAGAAATCAGTTTGCAGTTATAAACAGAATCAAGACGTAAACGTAAACTGCAAAGAAACTCTTTCGTAAAAGCGCAGAAGACAGTTTACAATTTGTAGATGGAATCAAGACGTAAACGTAAACTGCACAGAATTCGTTCGTAAAAGCGCAGAGAGCAGTTTGCAGTTTGCAAATGGAATTAAGACGTGAACGTAAACTGCACAGAACTCGTTCGTAAAAGCGCAGAGAGCAGTAGCTATGTAGGAGGTTTGCAGTAATGATAAAGTGCTCAAAATAAACGCAAACCAGAGATTTAGAGTGGTTCGGTCAGTCTTGACCTACTCCACTTTTGGCTTCCTCCACCGATGAGGTTACCGACGTCAACTAGAGGCCTTCCTTCAATAGGCGAAGGCCAACTAACCTCTTACAGATTCACTCCTTTTGACGGGCTTAGGAGACAACCCTTACAAATGTTTTCTCTCCTCTCTTAACAACTCAAACTTGAAGAACAGAAGGAGGAGGAAAACTAGCAGTTTTGAGCTCTAAGAACCACTGAAAAGATCAAGATTTCGGCTTGAGTTCTTGCTCTCTCAGTGCTGAATGGGTGGGGTATTTATAGGCCCCAACCCAATTCAAATTTGGAGCTCAAAACGATCAAATCCCAGAATTCCGGGATCAGGCGGTTGCACCTCCTGACTGGAGAGGTTGCACCGCCTGGCAGAGCTCGAAGACTGAGCTCAGGCGGTGCCACCTCTTGACAGAGGCGGTTGCACCTCTCTGCCAGAGCTCGAAGACTGAGCTCAGGCGGTGCCACCTCTCTGCCAGGGAGGTTGCACCGCCCAGTCTTGCTCGAAGATTGAGCTCAGGCGGTGCCACCTCCTGGCTGGGGAGGTTGCACCGCCCAGTCTCGCTGGAAGGCCTAGCCCAGGCGGTGCCACCTCCTGGCCTAGGCGGTTGCACCTCCTGGTGCAATCAGGGTCCGAATGGTTAGCTCCATTCGGCCCAATTTCAATCTTTCAGGGGCCCAATTGCCCCAAGATTAAGCAAATGGGATCACCTCCCATTTTTCTACTTAACCAACGTGCTAACTACGATTAGATCTAAGACAATTTCTGCAGCTTTGCTTCGGTGCGTCAATCGCTTCTTCCGGCGAGTTTCCGGCGAACTTCCGTCGATCATCCGATGAACTCTCGGTGATGCTCCTGCGGACTTCCGGCAAACTCCTGGACTTTGCGACGATCCACTTGGCGAGTTCCGACGAGCTTCGCTTGGCAAGCTTCTGGACTTCTCGGATCTGTTCTCGCAGAACCTCCGACGACCGTCCGAACTTCCGTCGAACTCTCGAACTCCCAACGTGATCATGAACTTGACTCCGGCGCAACTCCTGCTGCTTGTCTATCTTCCATCGTAGTTAATCATGCACACTCAAAACAAAAACTTTGATCGAGACAATTAATCCTAAGCAATTAACCAAGTTGTCCGGCATGTCATTGGTCCCTCGACGCTTCGTCCGATTCTTCGGCGCATCGTCCTTTCCTGCAGCCTATTGCCCAATCGGCCAGATGACTCCGCAACTCCGATATCCTTGGCACAATACCCGCTCTTCTTGGCCTGATGCCCGAGTCCACGACCCGAAGCCTTCTGTCGATACGTCGACCGATCCACCGGCCCGACGTCCAATCTTCTGACATGTTCCTCCGGCACAACATGATGTTCCTACTTTAATTGTCTCTTCCTGATCAAAGCATCCTGCGTTACTCAAAACGCAGATTAAATCATAAACATATGTCAAGTAGTTTCATCATCAAAATACGAGATTCAACAATCTCCCCCTTTTTGATGATGACAACTACTTGATGACGGAGTTAAACCTAACTCCCGGAGTTTAAACAAACTCCCCCTATCAATATGTCATATTGATAGAACCTTGAATTCAAACTGAATTCAAGTCATTGCAATATTCATCATGAATACTTGCAACACGTCAACATGAACATATGCATAAACTTATGCATCACATGTCATGTCATCAACATACTTTCATCAACATACTTCTCCCCCTTTGTCATCAACAAAAAGGAGAAGTATCACAATCAAGTGTTTGTGATATTGGTTCAACTCATTGCATGAAAAACATAATATCAAGTTTTATCATCATGCAATTTTGCTAGAAAATATAGCAAGTGTTGATTCATGCTTAGAATATTCAAGCTATCAAGTTTTAGATATGCAAGTTTTATAGCATACAAGATAGCACTTGGTATGAAAATTAGAGATGTTCAAGATAGCAAGTTCTACATCATGCAAGCTAGCAAATTAGAGATGTTCAAGAAGGCAACTTTTGCTTCTTGAAATAAGCAAGTTAGCAATCTTTGCTACTTAAGATAGGCAAGCTAGCAATCAAGTTTTTGCATCTTCTTGACTTGTGCAAGCTAGCTATCTCCCCCTTTGTCATTGTCAAAAAGAAAGGAAGAATACAGTTTTGTAGTTCTTTTTCCTTTTACAACGATCATGACAAAGGATGAATAATGAATGTCAAGACAATTTTTCATCATGAATATTTTATCATTGCATGCATCATTATCATAAGTTGAAGTATTACATGCATAATATCATATCATTATTCATAATTACATTAATGTTTCAATATAGCAATTTCTTCTCAAAATGTGTAACTTAGCACTCATAGCATTTTAAATCATGATTTACATCATATGCAATACATCACATCATAATTAGAAAGCACAAGTATTGCATGTATAATTGCAAATCATAAATGTTTCATATCATGATGGTATCAATTTTGTCAAATTATATCCTACCATGCATGATTAATAACTCCTCATTTGTATTTCATGCATTATTTCATTTCATCTCATAAGGAATATCAAGAAAAGTTATTGGATGAGGAGATAAATATTTTATGAATACACGGAATTGTATAAAAATCATATCATAAGTGTTTCGTGTATTCATATTATCACATGAAGCATATTATCATTTTTGAGATTCATAACATGAATAACGTTATTACTATTTCATCAAAATCAATTTCGAGATTCACACAATATTATGAAATCATTAATCTCGATAAGATGGGAAAAGCATTTTCTTTTTAAGTGATTCTTTTAACACATCAAAAAAAAAAAAAAAAACTCATTCATAATTCAAGTGATTTACAAGATATCATAAATGAATTTATCACTTGTATTTTATCAAAATCGAGAACTCTAGAGATAGAAAATGATTGAAGCATTAATGCATGATTCATATTTAAAGTGTATCTTATGTCGTAAATACGAATCAAGCTTTTGTCAAATCTGAAATCATCCTCAAAATTACGTTCAATAAATTCATGTATGACAAGCATAGATTTATTGAAAAATCAATAAGATAGAGGATTACATTTCAAGTGTTCATCAATTGTAGCATTTCATCATAAGGTAAGATATCAATGCGTAAAACTGTGAAGCAAGATTTTGTTTGATATCTTGATACAGGGCATGATGTACATATTTCAAATATTTTAGCAAGTGTAGCATTGCATCACATGGTAAGATATCAGCTCGTATGATGCAAATTTTTGTTTGATATCTTGAACAGGGCATATAGCAATGATAGCAATCATATATTTCTTGGTGATGCAAGCATGGGATAATCATAGCATAGTGTTTATAGCATCAATTCATATATTTCTCCCTTTTTTTTTTTTTAAGTGTTTCATCTTAAGTGATCAATTTCATGTTAGCATGCCTTTTCATTTATGTCAAATGAAAACATGCATCAACGTTTAGGATCATGAAATGAATTTCATCATAAAACCATCAATCACAAAAATCATCATGCATAACTTTAAAATCTCAAATCTTTATTCTTATGTCAAAATCATACATCAAACAAAGACAATGAAAAATATCAAGCCTTCCAGACAAAAGCCATGTATCGTCATTGAAAAGCAATATGAAAATCATCAAAATATACATTCTTGCTTCTCAAGCACATAAATAAGATTTAATCTCACTAGGTGTACAATCATTAGATTTCTATCTTGCATTAACATAAGACATGCAATTTTCATTATCATTTTCAAAATTACAAGCATGATCATATTTTTGCATTTTCATTATTAAATTATTAAAAATGTAATTTTCAAGAAAATTTAAAGAAAAAGAAAAATGCATCATGAAAAACATCATGTAATTTCGAAGTAAATTAAAGGCATTTTGATTACCTCAGCATCGAAAGGCGTAAAGGCGTAGTTTGCCACCTCGCCTTTGTTGATTTTCTCCTCGTCTTCAGAGGAGCTCGATTCATCGCAATTTTTGTTCTTCTTCTTGCGTTCAAAGCAAGTAGTTCCGTTCTTTTTACTTTTAAATTTTTGTTTCATTTGTAGTTTAAGTTCACCATCACTTGAGCTTATGCTCGAGTGGTCTTCAAATGTTCTATGTCCCAAATCCTTCCTGTTTTTTGGAAGGTGGTTCTCAAGTTCTTCACGTGCATTGCACGTCATTTCATATGTGATCAATGAACCAATTAGTTCTTCAAGTGGAAATTGGTTCAAGTTTTTCGATTCTTGAATAGCAGTTACTTTTGAATCCCAAGTTTTAGAAAGTGAGCGCAAAACTTTGTTAACGAGTTCAAAATCCGAAAAGCTTTTACCAAGTGATTTTAAACCATTGACGACATCCGTAAAACGGGTGTACATGTCAACAATGGTTTCGCTTGGTTTCATATGAAAAAGCTCGAAATCATGTAGTAAGATATTAACTTTCGAGTCTTTGACTCTACTAGTTCCCTCATGCGTGATTTCAAGAGTGCGCCAAATATCGAAAGCCGTTTCGCACAAAGAAACCCGATTGAACTCATTTTTGTCCAAAGCGCAAAATAAGGCATTCATAGCCTTTGCGTTTAAAGAAAAATACTTCTTCTCTAAATCTGACCATTCGTTCGTCGGTTTAGAGGGAAGTTGAAAATCGTTTTCAACAATATTCCATAAATCCAGATTCAGAGAAATCAAGAAAACTCTCATTCGAGTTTTCCAATAAGTGTAGTCCAATCCGTTAAAGAACGGTGGACGAACAACCAATAAGCCCTCTTGAAGAGCCATTTCTCTCGGGTGTAAATCCGAAATGAGAAATACCCCGCTCTGATACCAATTGTTAGGATCGAGAGCACTAAGAGGGGGGGGGGGTGAATTAGTGCAGCGGAAATCTTACAGCGATTAAAAAACGAAAAGCTGCGTTCGTTCAATAAAAACTATTATGATGCAAAAGCTAATTCTCAGTTTGTATCTAAGTGCAGTTTGCGTCTAAGCGCAGATTGCGTCTAAGCGCAGTTTGCGTCTAAGCGCAGTTTGCGTCTAAACACAGTTTGCGTCTAAGCGCAGTTTGCGTCTAAGCGTAGTTTGCGTCTAAACGCAGTTTTACGTCTAAACGCAGATTTACGTCTAAACGCAGTTTTACGTCTAAACGCAGATTTACGTCTAAACGTAGTTTTACGTCTAAACGTAGTTTTACGTCTAAACGTAGTTTTACGTCTAAACGCAGTTTTACGTCTAAACGCAGTTTTACGTCTAAACGCAGTTTACGTCTAAACGCAGTTTACGTCTAAACGCAGTTTTACGTCTAAACGTAGTTTTACGTTTAAAAGTAGTTTACGTATAAAACACAGTTTTACGTCTAAGCAGAATCAAGACGTAAACGTAAACTGCAAAGAAACTTGTTCGCAAAAATCAGTTTGCAATTATAAACAGAATCAAGACGTAAACGTAAACTGCAAAGAAACTCGTTCGCAGAAATCAGTTTGCAGTTATAAACAGAATCAAGACGTAAACGTAAACTGCAAAGAAACTCTTTCGTAAAAGCGCAGAAGACAGTTTACAGTTTGTAGATGGAATCAAGACGTAAACGTAAACTGCACAGAATTCGTTCGTAAAAACGCAGAGAGCAGTTTGCAGTTTGTAAATGGAATTAAGACGTGAACGTAAACTGCACAGAACTCGTTCGTAAAAGCGCAGAGAGCAGTAGCTATGTAGGAGGTTTGCAGTAATGATAAAGTGCTCAAAATAAACGCAAACCAGAGATTTAGAGTGGTTCGGTCAGTCTTGACCTACTCCACTTTTGGCTTCCTCCACCGATGAGGTTACCGACGTCAACTAGAGGCCTTCCTTCAATAGGCGAAGGCCAACTACCCTCTTACAGATTCACTCCTTTTGACGGGCTTAGGAGACAACCCTTACAAATGTTCTCTCTCCTCTCTTTACAACTCAAACTTGAAGAACAGAAGGAGGAGGAAAACTAGCAGTTTTGAGCTCTAAGAACCACTGAAAAGATCAAGATTTCAGCTTGAGTTCTTGCTCTCTCAGTGCTGAATGGGTGGGGTATTTATAGGCCCCAACCCAATTCAAATTTGGAGCTCAAAACGATCAAATCCCGGAATTCCGGGATCAGGCGGTTGCACCTCCTGACTGGAGAGGTTGCACCGCCTGGCAGAGCTCGAAGACTGAGCTCAGGCGGTGCCACCTCTTGACAGAGGCGGTTGCACCTCTCTGCCAGAGCTCGAAGACTGAGCTCAGGCGGTGCCACCTCTCTGCCAGGGAGGTTGCACCGCCCAGTCTTGCTCGAAGACTGAGCTCAGGCGGTGCCACCTCCTGGCTGGGGAGGTTGCACCGCCCAGTCTCGCTGGAAGGCCTAGCCCAGGCGGTGCCACCTCCTGGCCTAGGCGGTTGCACCTCCTGGTGTAATCAGGGTCCGAATGGTTAGCTCCATTCGGCCCAATTTCAATCTTTCAGGGGCCCAATTGCCCAAAGATTAAGCAAATGGGATCACCTCCCATTTTTCTACTTAACCAACGTGCTAACTACGATTAGATCTAAGACAATTTCTGCAGCTTTGCTTCGGTGCGTCAATCGCTTCTTCCGGCGAGTTTCCGGCGAACTTCCGTCGATCATCCGATGAACTCTCGGTGATGCTCCTGCGGACTTCCGGCAAACTCCTGGACTTTGCGACGATCCACTTGGTGAGTTCCGACGAGCTTCGCTTGGCAAGCTTCTGGACTTCTCGGATCTGTTCTCGCAGAACCTCCGACGACCGTCCGAACTTTCGTCGAACTCTCGAACTCCCAACGTGATCATGAACTTGACTCCGGCGTAACTCCTGCTGCTTGTCTATCTTCCATCGTAGTTAATCATGCACACTCAAAACAAAAACTTTGATCGAGACAATTAATCCTAAGCAATTAACCAAGTTGTCCGGCATGTCATTGGTCCCTCGACGCTTCGTCCGATTCTTCGGCGCATCGTCCTTTCCTGCAGCCTATTGCCCAATCGGCCAGTTGACTCCGCAACTCCGATATCCTTGGCACAATACCCGCTCTTCTTGGCCCGATGCCCGAGTCCACGACCCGAAGCCTTCTGTCGATACGTCGACCGATCCACCGGCCCGACGTCCAATCTTCTGACATGTTCCTCCGGCACAACATGATGTTCCTGCTTTAATTGTCTCATCCTGATCAAAGCATCCTGCGTTACTCAAAACGCAGATTAAATCATAAACATATGTCAAGTAGTTTCATCATCAAAATACGAGATTCAACAGTATCTCCTATAATTAGCTCCTTTGGATGAGCATCTATATACTTCAATTCCTTGGGTAAGGAAATTTCGGAAGAAGGTGCATCCAAGTTGCTATTTTGAAGAGGGGGTTCATTTAAATTCAAATTATCAAAACCAAGATCATCATCAAAATTATTTTTCTTTAAATTAGAAATTTCATTAAAAACTATATAAATAGGCTCTTCTATTACTAAGGTTCTTTTGTTAAAAACCCGAAAAGCCTTAGAAACGGAAGAGTAACCAAGAAAGATGCCTTCATTGGATTTAGCATCAAATTTTCCTAAGGCATCCCTTTCATTCAAAATAAAGCATTTACAACCAAAAACTTTAAAATAGGAAATATTTGGTTTTTTGCTATTCCATAATTCATAGGGAGTTTTTGATAGGGATGGTCTTATTAGGACCCTATTCATGATGTAGCAAGTTGTATTTACGACTTCGGCCCAAAAATACTTGGGTAGACTATGTTCATTTAATATTGTTCTTGTCATTTCTTGTAGGTTTCTATTTTTTCTTTCAACTACTCCATTTTGTTGGGGATTTCTTGGAGTGGAGAAGTTGTGATTGTATCAATTAACTTCACAAAAATTTTGAAAGTCACGGTTTTGAAATTTGCCACCGTGATCACTCCGAATTGATGAAATCATGAAACCTTTTTCGTTTTGAGTGAGTTTACAAAATTTAGAGAAACACTTGAAGCAATCACTTTTGTGAGCTAAGAAATAGGTCCAAGTGTATCTAGTATAGTCATCCACAATTACAAACGCATATTTGCTTCCTCCTAGACTTGTCGTGTCAATTGGTCCAAATAAGTCCAAATGAATCAATTGTAATGGTCTAGTGGTGCTAATTTGAGTTTTTGGTTTGAAACTAGTTTTTATTTGTTTACCTAGTTGACATGCATCGCATACTTTGTCCTCGCACTAATTCTCTAGATGAGATCTTAGATATTAGTTTCATGCTTGCATGGCCTAGTCTCCTATGCCAAAGCCAAGCATCATCATTTAAAGCGGAGAAGCACATTTCATTACTTAGTTCATCAAGGTTGATGGTGTAGACATTATTTTGTTGTAATGCAATCATAGTTATGTTATGGTTTGGTTTTTCAATAATACACACATTTGATTCAAATCTAACGATATAACCTTTATCGCATAATTGATTAACACTCAAGAGATTATGTTTCAATCCATCAACTAGTAAGACATCATCAATAGAAAATTTTAATTTGTTACCTATGGTTCCCTTGCCAATGATTTTGCCTTGGTTGTTGTCTCCGAAGGTGACGTACCCTTCTTCTTTGCTAGTGAGCATAGAGAAATGAGATGGATCTCCAGTCATATGTCTTGAGCATCCACTATATAGATACCATCTCTTGCTCCTAGCTTATGATGGTGTATGTTTCTACAAGAAGGGATTATTTTTAGGTACCCATTTTCTTTTGGGTGCCTTAAAAACTTGTTCATCATATTGCATAGAATTAATCATGGTTCCTTTAGGAACCCAAATTAGTTTGTTCGGACTAATTTTCTTGAATGGACATTTATAAGTTTTATGTCCATATTTGCAACAAAAGTTGCAATTGCTTTGGTGCCGAACATGTAAGACGGGGCCTTTAATGAAAGTGGTTGGATTTTGGTGAGGACTTCTCACAAATCCGATTCCACTTCTTTTAGGAATGTGACCCTTATTTGTAAGGATCATGTTCAAGGATTTGCTACCAACCTCGAATTTCTTCAAGGTGTCCTTAAGTAGCAAGTTCTCCTTTTGGAGAGATTCTAGATCATGGCATTTTATACATGGAGCTAAACTATCATGATATTCAGTTTTTAATTTATCGATATCACAAGTGAGACTATCATGCTCCTTTTTTAGCAATTTGTATTTTCTACTAATTGTCTTACATTCATCAAATAACTCATGGAAAGCATTTAATAATTCATGATAAGGTAAATCTGTATTAATTAAATACATTACCTCTTCTCCGATGGCCATTAGGGCGTAATGAGCAACTTGCTTGGTGTTGGACTCCTCTTCTTCGGACGCGCTTGAATCATCCCATGTTGCCTTGAGCGCCTTCTTCTTTGATGTTCTCTTTTTGGCTTGAGGACAATCGTTCTTGTAGTGTCCCGATTTTTTGCATTCATAGCAAATCACTTGGTCCTTCTTGTGTTCGAATTTATTTTTTGTATTATTTTTAAATTTGTTCTTTCTTAAATATTTTTTAAATTTTTGAGTCAAAAGTGCAATGTCATTGTCACTGTCCTCATCACTTGATGTTCCTTTCAAGTGGTCTTCTTGTGATGTGAGTGCCATATCCTTCCTGTTCTTTGGAAGGGGGTTCTCGAGCTCGTCATGAGCTTGACATGTCATTTCGTAGGTCATTAGAGACCCAATAAGTTCTTCAAGAGGGAATGTTTTAAGGTCTTTAGCCTCTTGAATTGCCGTAACTTTTGGATCCCAACTTTTAAGGAGGGATCTTAAGATTTTAGTTACTAGTTCAAAGTTAGTAAAATCTTTACCAAGAGCTTTGAGTCCATTGATGACATCCGTTTCTTCATTTCTTCCTCAAGCTCCTAGGTTGTTTCTTCTCCAGAATGATATCTCCATATCACTTTAACTAGAGGGATTTTCCGATTCCTCAAGATCTTTTCTTTCTTATCAATAATCTGAGTGGGCTCTTCCACATAAGATAAGTCTTTATCAATCACAATCGGCTCATACTTAATGATATGAGAGAGATCAGGTATATACTTTCTAATCATTAAAATATAAAATATATCATCGATATGGCACAACAATGATGGCAAGGCAATCCTATAAGCCACAGAACCAACCCTCTCAAGAATCTCATAAGGTCTAATAAATCTTGGGCTTAACTTTCCTTTATTCTCAAATCTTACAACTCCTTTAGAACGGAAGACCTTTAGGAATACAAAATCCCCGACTTGAAACTCAATATCTCATCTTCTGTTATTAGCATAACTCTTTTGATGACTCTGAGTAGTCTTTAACATTTTTCTTATAACTTGAATTTTCTCGGTAGTCTCTTGTACTTTGTCTGGTGCTAATAACTTTTTCCCAACATATTGGAGTTCTACACTTTCGCCCATATAAAGCTTCATAAGGAGCCATCTGAATACTTGAATGATAACTATTATTATAAGTGAACTCAATAAGAGATATATCTTTATCCCATTCACCTTTCCAATCCATAACATAGGCTCGAAGCATATCCTCAAGTGTTTGAATGGTTCTTTCTGATTGACCATCAGTTTGAGGGTGATAAACAGTGCTAAACTTTACTTTAGTGCCCATAGATTCCTATAACCTTCTCCAAAATCTAGATAAAAATCTGGAGTCTCTGTCAGAGATGATCTCCTTTGGAACACCATAAAGTCTTACTATTTCATTAATATATAAATCTGTAAGCCTATCAAGAGAATAAGTCATATTGATCGGTAGGAAATGTGCAGATTTCGTTAACCTATCAATGATAACCCAAATAGCATCATGCTTTCTAGAAGTTCGGGGTAGTCCTGAAACAAAGTCCATAGTAATACATTCTCATTTCCATTCAGGAATATCTAAAGGTTGTAATAAACCTCCAGGTCTTTGGTGTTCTACTTGGATTTGTTGACAAGTCAAACATTTTGAAACATATATTGCAATCTCTTTCTTCATGCCTTCCCACCAATAATGACTTTGGAGATCTCTATACAACTTAGTGCTACCAGGATGCATGGTGTACTTTGAATTATGACCTTCCCTCAGGATTTGATTTTTAATATCTGGGTCATTTGGAATACATATTATATCCCCAAATCTTAATAGGCCATCCTCTGAAACTTGAAAATTCAATTTAATCCTTTTTCTACTTCATTCCTTAAGCAGATTAAGCGTCTATCTCGTAGTTGTCCTTCTTTAATTTATTGAATGAGAACAGATTGCACTTGGATGGAGGCTATTAATATCATTGAGTCTTGCCCTTTTTTCATAACAATCAAATCATAATTCTCTTCTAATAACTTCCATTGCTTCACAACCAAAGTCGCCATAAAACTTATAGATTTTCTACTAAGGGCATCTGCTACGACATTAGCTTTACCCGGGTGATAACGAATGGTACAATCATAATCCTTTAGAAGTTCTATCTATCTCCGCTGCCTCATGTTTAACTCTTTTTGAGAAAACATATATCTTAAACTCTTGTGGTCAGTAAAGATTTCAAATGTTCGCCCATACAAGTAATGCCTCCAAATCTTTAGAGCAAAAATAATTGCTGCCAATTCCAAATCATGAGTTGGATAATTCAGTTCATAACTCTTTAATTGTCTAGAAGCATAAGAAATCACTTTCCCTTCTTGCATCAAAACACATCCAAGGCCCTTTCTTGAGACATCAGTATAAACTATAAATCCCTCATCACCACTTGGAATAGTGAGAATAGGGGCACTAGTCAATCTCTTTTTAACTCTTGAAAACTTTGCTCACAATCATCACTCCATACAAATTTCATATTCTTTTGAATGAGTTTGATGAGAGGTTGAGCGATTCGAGAAAATCCCTCCATAAATCTCCTGTAATAACCTGTCATACCCAAGAAGCTTCTAACTTTTGTTACATTTGTTGGTACTTCCCACTTAACTACAGCTTCTACTTTCTTTGAATCAACAGATATGCCCTTCCCTGAAATCACATGGCCTAAGAAAGTAATTTCATTCAACCAAAATTCACATTTGCTGAACTTTGCATGCAACTTCTTTTCTCTTAATACAAACAATATATTTCTCAAGTGTTCCTCATGCTCCTGATTACTCCTTGAATATACTAATATATCATCAATGAATACAATTGCACAATCATCCAAGAATGGCTGAAATATCCTATTCATCAGTTCCATAAAAGTTGCAGGGGCATTAGTTAAACCAAAAGGCATTACTAAGAATTCATAGTGACCATATCGAGTTCTAAAAGCTGTTTTTGGAATATCCTTCTTCATAATCTTCAATTGATAGTAACCTGACTTTAGATCAATCTTAGAGAATACTTGTGCACCCTACAATTGATCAAACAAATCATCAATTCTAGGTAGTGGATACTTGTTCTTGATGGTCACTTGATTTAATTGTCTATAATCAATACAAAGCCTCAATGTTCCATCCTTCTTCTTAACTAATAGCACCGGAGCACCCCATGGTAAAACACTGGATCAAATGAAACCCTTATCTAATAGTTCTTGTAGTTGCTTTTTCAATTCCTCTAACTCAAGTGGTGTCATTCTGTAAGGAGGCTTAGATATTAGGGTTATCACGGGGACCAAATCAATAGTAAATTCACCCTCTCTATTTGGAGGTAAACTAGGCAAGTCATCTGGAAATACATCAAGCAAGGAGGTAAATCATGCCCAATACTCTCAAAATAAAAGATGGGATGATCTAGTATCCAAAAAGTGATCATTTTGTATAACAATCTATACTGGTATGATTGGAAGATAGTCAATCCATACTTAGTATAATATCAAAACTCCAAATATCTAAGAGAACCAAATCAGCAAGAAGTTCATGTTCTCCAATAGAAATCAAACAAGATAACCAGATCAAGTTTATTATCAAACAATCCCCAATAGTCATATTTATATATAGCATATAATCCAGTGGTTTAGGTTGAATAACCATGTGATAAGCAAAATATTACGAATTAAATCATAGATGAGACACATGGTCAAACAAATATTTGCATTCTTTTAGAAACATGAATAGTACCTTCGACCACTAATTCAAAAGCTTTAGAATCATATTCCGTAATAATATACACTTTGACATGAGCTGATAATTTATGAGGCAGTGATTCTTTCTTCTTGTTCAAAGGACAGTCTTTTATTTTATGATCCAAATTTCCATAAGCAAAATAGGCTCCAGTCACCTACAAATACAAACTTATTTCATAATTTAACTCGCATCATACACAGGATTGAATCTTTTGTGGTAACTTCCCTTTTCAAATCGATGATGTCTTGACCCTCTTGTTATCACATTCTGATTCATTTCTAATCTTTTTTTTTTTTTGGTAAACTTGTCCTTGCTATTCCTGTCCTTGATCTCTAGAAATTCTTTTGATCATCAGAACAATTTCATATATCAAATATCTTCTCCAATCATATCATCCATTTTTCTGCTACCAATGTATTAGGTTCACCGCGCTTCTACTATGCCACTCTAATTTAATATCCTCAATCAACCCTTTTATCGCACTTAATTAATCAAAAGCATATGAAGTAGGATGACTAAATGTCCTCGTCATCCTAGATTCCTAAAATGCATCAAAGAAAATTTTACCAATCACTATAGTTCACTAGACCTCAATATATTTTGCACGTCAATATATCAAATATTTCAATGATCCTCAAACTATGCTCTGATACCACTCTGTCATGCCCCCCGAATTTAATTCTCATTCAGGAGGTGTGAACCTAACTCAAAATTGATAATATTATAATTCAACAAATAATCCAGGATCCAATCACACATTTGAGGTCACTAAGAAAAACATTCAAGTCATTCACCTCTACAATCCACAATTCACAAAATCTGTGTAGTTTATAATCATACATCATGTCACTAGATGATTCTTAAAATCCAAAGACAACTTAACTAAACCATAACCATATCATAAATCCATAGTTGTGAGAATCCATACAATTATAAAACCAACATGTACCACATGTTTATATCATTCATTACATAATTTTAACTTAACATTCTCAAAATCCTAACATGAGAGGTACTTTTCAAATATTTACAAGATACATCAATCTAGATTTGTTGTTGATACACACAAAAGGAACTTATACAATATCAACATATCAAGTACGAAAGGTTTGCCTCAAAATCTTCTAGCTTTCTACTACCTCAACCCAAACTACATATTTTAATGAGCGATAAGCTATCCTGAAAAATTTATATATTAACGGGGTGAGCATATAAAGCTCAGCAAGCGATAACATATCCATAGCAAAGAGGACAGTTTTCAAACAAATAAGGTATTAAAAATACAAAGCAGAGATACAAGATGAAACAGAAGCATGTGTTGTTTGAATGCAGAATTATGATGTCATTTCGTTCGAAGCATATTTTGTTCATATAATCGAGGAAAGGTAATTGGAGCATATCATTGACATAAGGAGCATATTCATGGCATATGGTAATTTCAAGGCATAACAAAGACCTATAACATGTCGGAAACATATCAAAGAACAAAACATGAATAGAAGCTCAAATGTCACATGACGTTGCATTAATTTCATTCTTATCCAAAGCATGCATAAAAACATAGCCAAAGCTTTGGATATCATATCAAACACATAGAAGGTGAAGTGGGATCATAACATAATATGGTCCATCCATTTCTGAATGACCACCAAACATAAGCCTCCCATGTTTGGGAGTTCCATCCACCCACGTCTGAGTGAAGTCATAAGGGGCCGGTAGGGCATCGTGGGCTCTAAGCATAACTCTCTTTACCATTTCTAACAAAGGTTCACATTTATCCCACAAATACTAGAGTACAAAGGGATAGTATGAATAATAAAATTAGCATATATCGGAAGCACATGCGGAATAATAAAATATACATGTGTCTTTCAAGTCAATACGATGCAAACATAATCTTTCACAAATGTATTCAGATTTGAAAGGAAATAAAAGCAAGAGTATACAAGGATTTTAAGCAATCACATATAGCTCAATTGAAATAAGAAGGTCAAATGAATTCAATGTCCAAATAAATAAAACTAGAAGAGGCACATATCGAAAGCAAATGCGGAACAATGGGATGCATGAGCCTATACGAATCATTGCGATGCAAACATAAACTTTAGATGATAGCTGCAGGTGTACAAATAATTAAAGAAAAAAGTATATAGGAATTTAAGACAATAATGTAAAGCTCAACTGAAGTAAGAGTTTTTGCCAAAATCAATTTCCAAAGAGAAGAAACAATAAGAGGCGAAATCGACCAAAGCTCGATTCCGATAGAATTTGAGAGGTAGAGTGTATAAATTATTTAGATAATCAATTATACTCTAATTTATACAAAATAGGTGTCATTAGAAAGATTTTTCAATCTAGTTTTAGGTAAATCAAGATTTACAAGAATTGGAATTTATAATAGGGAGTTACAGATAATTTCGTAGCTAAAGGTCTGAAAACATTAGTTCTGTTTTATTGAATCCATAAGGTTGATGAAAATAGATGTTTCAGTTTACAATTATACTCCAAAAATTTCAAATTAGATACATACAGAAAGCATTTTGAGTTTAGCTTCGAATAAATCATATTTTCATGAATCTGAGTCCCTAGCAGAAAGTTATAAGCAGTTAAGAAACAAGAGGTCAGAAATTACGGTCCCTATTTTTCAGAATCTGTAGAGTTAATTGAAACAGAAGTCTTAGTAGGTATTTAAACTCTAAATCATTCAATCTTAGTATCAAAATAAATATTTTAGAGTCTACTTTCAATTGGAATAGGTTTTTCCTAAATCAGAGTTATTACAAAAAGTTAGGACTGAAACAATGTATAATGGTCAAATTGCCGAAAAATTATAGATTTATGGCTTTGTATCAAAATGAAAGAAGGTCTGTTTCTCAGCTGAAATCTCTCAAATTTTGCAGAATGAAAACAGAGATTAAAGTTATTATGGGATAGGGTTAGAACACTTGCCTTAAAATAGTTTGAATCTCAAATGTGGGAAAATTGATGAAAAACCTCAAGCTCTTCTTCTTCTTTTGATGAAAAACCTCAAGCTCTTCTTCTTCTTCTTCTTCTTCTTCTTCTTCTTCTTCCCTTCTCTTCTCCAACTCACGTTGGCTGCAGCTCTTAAGTTTTGTTTTCTTTAACCTTTCATCTAATTATTTATGTTTTGGTTAATGCAAAGGTTGCAATGTGTCATGCATGCATGAAAGGGGCTAGGTGTCATCTTTAGAGCAAACATAAGTGGCACCATTAGGTTAGCTAGTGACACATGTCTACTATATTATTTTTTTTCTTTAACTTAAATCTAAATTATTTATAAATCATATCAAACTTCTAATATTTACTCTTAGGTCCATAGCCATAAACTTTTAATATAATATTATTTAATATAAAATAATTATTAAATAATCCTTATATTTACAAACAAGCATTTACTAAATTTTTAAAAATGGGGGATATTACAACAATAGTGTTTCCTTATAGTCGAGGTCGACTACTTCACGAAGTGCATTGAAGCCGAGCCCTTAACCTCCATCACCGAGAAAAAAGTTCAAAGCTTCACACGGAAGAACATTATTACCCGATTCTGGATCCCGAGGGCTATCGTCACCGACAATGGGGCTCAATTCAACAATGCTAGTCGTACGGGATACAATTGAAGTTCAGCTCGGTTGCTCACCCCCAAACTAACGGCCAGACCGAAGTGATGAATCGGGCAATTCTGGAGGGCCTCAAGAAGCGGGTCTTGGGCGCGCACGGAGCCTAGGTGGACGAGCTCCCTAGCATCCTATGGATGATGCAGACAACTCCTAAAACTGCCTTGGGGGAGTCTCCATTTAGCTTGGCATTCGGGACCGAAGCAGTCCTCCCCCCGAGATGGTGTTCCCGACCCTGCGCACCTCCAACTACAAACAAGAAGACTCCCAGGAGGGCCTACGAGCAAACCTAGATCTCCTAGAAGAAAGAAGAGCCAAGGCACACCTATGTGTCTTGGCATACAAGAAGGCTACGGCTCGGATATACAACCGCAAGGTTCATCCACGACCGATCAAGATCAGGGACCTAGTCCTTCGAAAGGCAAAGGTGAGTGACCCGACCCGAGTGAGAGGAAAACTCGTGCCTAACTAGGAAGGCCCCTATTGGGTCTACGATGTGGTCCGAGAGGGGACCTACCGACTCAAGACTATGGAGGGAAACCCTCTGCCAAGGACATGGAATGCAGCGAACTTAAAGAAGTTCTACTTATGAAGGAAGTAAGTCGAGGTGTGGGAAAGACATGTGTTATTAAGAAACATACACATCCACAACCGAAAAAGACAAGTCAAAATTTCAAAACAAAAGTTTCTATATTGATGAAAAAGAAGTACATGTTGTGGTCGGGCGATACAGTTTCAAAATTCAACCCGACCGAAGCGAAAGAAAAAAGAAATACAACTTTTAGTTTGGAGGAGGAGTCTCAAGCCTGTCATCAAAGGGGACGCTCGTTGGCATATCGACGTTCTGATCCCCCGGCTGGTCGGCAAACGGGTCCGACTCCAATTCCAGGTCCGAGTACCTCGCTCAAAAATAAGCATAAGCCACCCGATACCTAAACTCATATGTCACCCGCCCCGACCTCACTAGGCCGCGCTCAAACCCGGCGGATGCCTTGTACTCAACGATCGCCCCCTTGATCTTCTCGGGAAGCGCCAGCCACTCCTCCTTCAGGACCTCTTCGGCAGCCCAAGCCAAAGACCTGGCGGACTTGACATAGTGGGAGAGGGTCTGCAACTCGTCATCCAGCGTCCAGATGCGGGACCAGCTTTCCTCTAGCTCGACCTTCAGACGGTTCACTTCCTCATCCAAAGCTGAGGCATGCTACTCAACTGCAGCCACAGCCTCCGGGCCAAATCCACTCCTCAACTCCAAGTTCTTCATGTGAAGAGCGGCATAGACGTCCGACTAGCGCTCGATCACCCGCCCGGCATCGAGGACCCGGTCGATCAGCGCCATGGTGTAGTGTTGGCCCTGCACCAACATTTGACGTCAAAGACCCATGCAAAGAGGGAAGAATCAAAGCTAGAAGAAATGCCTCCACTCACCCAGACTAACGACTTGGCTGCTTGATCCGCCAATACCTCCGAGGAGGAGCAGAAAAGCTCCTTGGCCATGGTCGGGTGAAGCACCCCCTGGGTGAACTCCTGGGCAGTTGGCCCATCGGCCCAGATGCAACTGTCGGCCTTGAGGCTCGCCCACCAAGGAATGTAGGGGGTTCCCGACTCCCCAACAGGAAGGTCAACCATGCTCAGGGCCTAGTACTACTCGCCTTCGCCTCGAAAGTGGATGCAACACAAGTCCCGCATTGACTTCGGGTGCACCGATGCCTTCTTTGAGGGGTCATCGCCGGACGATCCGGCCAACCCCTTTCCTTTCACGCTCCCCGAGCCCTCACCTTAGGGAACAGCCCCGGACGACCCCGGAATGGCACTCTCACGAGCAACCGAGCTCGCAGACGTCTTTTGGGCTAGAGTCTTTGCCTTCTTCTGAGGGCGACTCGCCTCTGGGGACCCTAGCGCCCTCCTCGGGGTGCCCTTCTATGAGACATCCCCGACTCCGGAACCCTCTTCACCGATTGGAGGTCCACCATTTCTACAAGCAAAAGCCAGGTTGGTTAGCCATCTCGGGACGAGCGGACGATCCACAACATGCGAATGACCATACCCCTAGCGGCTGGGCTCTGTCCCGCTTCGACCAGCCACTCCTCGGTCATCTCCCTGATCGCTCGAGAAGAGGACAAGATGCCCCTCAGCCGGTTCACATCTGCTGTCTCTCCGACAGAAAGCAATGGGGGGACATTGTCGATGGTTCAGAAAGTCCATCCAGTATTAAAACCCCACCCCCAACTATAATTGACAAAGAAGAAGCGGCTCTTCCAACCTTTATTGTTAGAAGAAGCGCCGCTAATCTTAAAATCGCTACAAGCGGTCAGATAATACCCGCCTCGCCCTCTACATAAACTAAGCAGGCCAGAAAAATGGTCCTGGATGGCTCTATCCCTGCCCCCCGACATTCCCTAAGGAAAGCCACCAGATAGAGCCAAGAGTTCGATACCATCTAGGACGGCGATATCCCCCACTTGTGGAGGCATGCCTTGATGACAAGATGCAGCGGGAACCACAATCCTGCCTCAAGGGCGCCCACGGTCAGCTCGAACCCATCGGGAAACTGGTCGTACGACCGCTGACTAGGCCGAGGGGCGAAAATGCCATAGCACTCCGAATACAATAGCGATCCCGAAGCTCCCCCAGAAGTTCCTCGGTCACCATCGAGTCTACATCATGCCACAACTTGAGATTTGCAAACACGGCAAGACTCCCTGCGGCCTTTGAAGGTGCACCTTCCAAAGACAAACTGACAACTTTAACCCGGAGACGTGGAAGAAGAGGACAAAGAAGAAGAAGACAAGGAAGAAGAAGATGAAGAAGAACGCGGAGATGTCCTGACCTCGAAGTTGGAAGGAAGAAGCTGGGTCGCGGGATGAAGGACCAAGCAAGACAATGGCAGTTGGCCAAGATAATGGCAGATGAACAAAGTAAAGGACAACTGCGCTGAAGGAAGCTTATAAAGGGCAGGCTGATCCACCGTGAGACGACGATTGGGCTTTTCGAGGAGAGAGATGGTTGTAGCATTTAAAACCCATCATGATTCCTTGGATTCGCCAGATTTGCCGGTCTTGGAGCTCCTACCATAGGCACCTCGTCACCCAAAATCTCCCGCCAGAAGCCATTCGAAATAAAGAAGTTTCCTGCTAGGCACCGCGCTGTTCCACAAGGCCCGCCACGTGGCACGGTGACACCCGGGCTAAAACCGGCATGTCACCCAACAATGCCCCTTAGCCTTCATCCTAGTCGCTCCAGATCGATTCCCGACTTGCGACTCGTCGGCACCAAACTTGAGCCCGAGATTAGTCACTCAGCCCACAGGTCCAATCCTTGCCTGAGTCGCTCCAAATCGGTTCCTAACTTATGACTTGTCGGCACCAAACCTGAACCTGAGATCAATCACTCAGCCCACAAGTCCAATCCTTGCCCGGGTCACTCTAGATCGGCTCTCGACTTGTGACTCGTCGACACCAAACTTAAGTTTGAGATCAGTCACTCGGCCCATAGGTCCAGTCCTTTCTTGAGTCACGCCAGATCGGTTCCCGACTTGTGACTCATCGGCACCAAACCTGAGCACAAGATCAGTCACTTGCCCCACAGGTCCAATCCTTGCCCGGGTCTCTCCAGATCGGTTCCCGACTTGTGACTTGCTGGCACCAAACCTGAGCCCGAGATCAGTCACTCGGCCCACAGGTATAATCCTTGCCTGGGTCGCTCCAGATTGGTTCCTGACTTGCGACTCGCCAGCACCAAACCTGAGCCCGAGATCAGTCACTCGGCCCACAGGTCCAATCCTTGCCCGGGTCACTCCAGATCGGCTCCCGACTTGCAACTCGTCAGCACCAAACCTGAGCCCGAGATTAGTCACTCAACCCATAAGTCCTATCCTTGCCCAGGTCACTCTAGATCGATTCTCGACTTACGACTCGCTGGCACCAAACCTGAGCACGAGATCAGTCACTCGGCCCACAGGTCCAATCCTTGCCCGGGTCGCTCTAGGTTGGTTCCCGACTTGCGACTTGTCGGCACCAAACCTGAGCCCAAGATCAGTCACTCGGGCCATAAGTCTAATCCTTGTTTGGGTCGCTCCAGATCGGTTCCCGACTTGCGACTCATCGACACCAAACCTGAGCCCAAGATCAGTCACTCAGCTCACAGGTCCTATCCTTGCCCGGGTTGCTCTAGATCGGTCCTCAACTTGTGACTTATCGACACCAAACCTAAGCACAAGATCAATCACTCGGCCCACAGGTCCAATCCTTGCCCAGGTCACTCTAGATTGGTTCCCAACTTGTGACTCGTCGATACCAAACTAAGTCCGAGATCAGTCACTCGGCCCACAGGTCCAGTCCTTGCTCGAGTCATGCCAAATCGTCTCGACTTACGACTCGTTGGCACTAAACCTGAGCATGAGATCAGTCACTCGGGCCATATGTCCAATCCTTGCCCAGGTCGCTCCAGATCGATTCTCGACTTGCGACTCATCAACACCAAACCTAAGCCTGAGATTAGTCACTCGGCCCACATGTCCAATCCTCACCCGAGTCTCTCTAGATCAGTTCCCGACTTCTGACTCGTCGGCACCAATCCTGAGCCCGAGATCAGTCACTCGGCCCACAGGTCCAATCCTCGCCCAAGTCGCTCCAGATCGGTTCCCGACTTGTGACTCATCAGCATGAAACTTGAGCCTGAGATCAGTCACTCGACCCACAGGTCCAATCCTCGCTCGAGTCGCTCCAGATCGGTTCCCGACTTGTAACTCATCAGCATCAAACACAAATCCAAGATCGGTTACTCGGCCAACAGGCCATCTCCTCTCAACTCACACAGCTCGGCCTCCTGACCAGCGACTCGCCAGCATCATCCTGCATGGGCCCAACTGCCCGACCGACAGCATAAAATCATTCCTAAAACACAAGGCGTCGCCCTCGAACTACCTCAAGACAAGCCAATCCAGCTTCCCCCACGAGCAATCAACACAACCGTTGCATTCCAATCCAAGCGCGCCTCTCACCCCCTCAAGGACCCCACGGCACGCCTTGATGGGGGGGGGAAGTGATAAGGCATACTTCGGACTCAGGCCACATCACAATTGATACCACGCCATGCCATAGCTAAGTTAGCTAGAGAAGCACCCCCCACTCGTCGAGCCAACAACCGTATCAAGACGCCACTCGGTATGTCCCATCCCAATAAGCCTAGGACGGCGTCGCATGGCATCATTCCGCACGTCCCGAGATGACGACTGCATAAAGGTACCATCTCATCCCTCGAGGATCAGCCACCATGCCAAACCCGCGTACGATTGACCCTTGTACAATAGTATAAAAGCCCTTGGTCGGTATCCGGCTAGAGAAGGGGAAAAAAAGAGGCAGAATGCAGAACCCCACACTGACTTACTTGTCGAGGGGCCATAATCGATAATGACCCGGTAGGGGCCTTTTGTGCAGGAAAACAGTAACGTCCGAGGCGAGGCTATCCCGATCGATATAGGCGTCCTTCCTCCTGACGTGCCAATCAGCATCCCAACGAAGAGACGTCAATATTGCGGCGCCAACACACCGACTGAAGGGCTCGACCGACACCGGCATTCAGCTCAGCCGACCGAAGACTCCCCACATCGCCCCGTGGACCAGGTCATGCTAACTCATCAGCCACGACACATCAATAATAACATAATTATAGTTTTTATATTTAGAGAAAATATTATAATATTATATTCTAAAAGAGAGAAAGAACATAAAAGAAACTCTTATTCCAAACCTACAATCTCGAAAGACCTTGTGAAGAAAAAATCATATTCGACAATACACATAAGTAGAAGGAACATATAAAAAACCTGGGTTGAATGAATGGCTTGGAAAATTGAATAAATAAATAAAAAATTCGTGAACGGCAGGATTCGAACCTGCGCGGGCAGAGCCCACATGATTTCTAGTCATGCCCGATAACCACTCCGGCACGTCCACAAGATGAGACTCTCGTCTTAAAATTAAATATATTTTATTTAAGAAACCTAGTCTAATTTTTCATTCGTTAATACATATAGATCGTTGAAACGGATTCGAAACTGGTCTGATCGGAACCGCAGTGGAGTTCTTGATTCCGACGCACCGCTTCCGCTTTCCCTTCGCTCCTCCATCCAGACGACCACGACGCGAGGGGAGCCAAAACAAGGGTGAATCGTAAATCCACCCCATCGGGCGCTCTCCCGGCATGGGCAAGCAGGGAAAGGAACGAGCCAAAGCGAGGCGGGAGCAGCGGCTCCAAGAGATCTCCCGGCTCCGGAAGCTACCTTATTCATCTGTTGACAGGTCGGGACCCCTTCGCTCGCCACACGCCCGCCACCCGTTCGTCGAATTGCCTCCCTCTACCGACTCTTTTTCACCCTCCCTTCTTTTGTCCTTCTACTAGATGGTGGTCGTCGGAGACGGTGGCCGTGGTGACGGGCGCTAACCGGGGGATTGGTTACGAGATAGCGCGCCAGCTCGCCGTCCATGGCCTGCGCGTCATCGTCACCGCAAGAGACGCCGATCGTGGCCGTGCCGCGGCGGACGGACTCCGGGGCGAAGGCCTCAACGTGGAGTTTCGGCAGCTTGACGTTTCGCGTCCTGAATCCGTGGAATCATTTGCAAAGTGGATCGCTGAGAAGTATGGCGGACTTGACATCCTGGTGAGGAGCTTTTACATTTTGACGCTTGAATTCTTATGCTCGGATTCTCATCGTGATATTGATGGACAGAGCGGTTCTTTTGATGCGCTTGCCAAATAATTACATGTCAAGGATTCAGTGGTAGAAGACGTAGAACGTTTATAGAACATATTTGGCCGCGCAGTAAGCCAAGAGATGAACTAATGGCATGTGTTAAAGTTTATTCTGATCTTCCTAGTTCACACTAATTCAATTTGGTTGGATGTCAATTGAGGCGCCTGTGAGCTGGAATGCTTCTCCAGAGCCTATAAAGAAACGATAATGAGGTCACAATCAATAGACTCATGAGAGCATTAACACAGGTCAGGAGACATCCCATTTTACCACCTTTTTTTTATGATAAGAATTAGGCCTTGTGAACTCAGACTTAAGGGCCAGCCACATGAAAATTTTATGTTTAAGAACTCGTAGAAAATTAGCCTATAAACAAACGACAAGGTGGACATGATCAGTAGACTCACGAGAGCATTTACACAGCTCAGGAGACATCCCATTTTACCACCTTTTTTTATGGTAAGAATTAGTACTAAGTGAACTCAAACTTTAGGACCAGCCACATGAAAAATTTATGTTTAAGAACTCACAGAAAATTGCTTCATGTAAGACCACCTCCAGCTGACTGAACCTGCTTTTTTAGTTAGACATGTTCTATTCTGCAGGCTGGACTGTTTAGTAAATTATTGGTTTCCTACTATGACATAGGACAAGTGATATGCATGTTGCTCTAGTGATGATGTGACGTAAATAAGAGTCTCAAAACAACTAGTGATTAGGTTATAATCATTATGACCCAGGCTGATGAACTCGACAAGCTCTGCAAGTGGCTTAAGAATATTAGTGTCTCGGAGGTGAAAGTGGTTCAAGGTTCTGAGATTGTTGTCGCTACTGAGAGCGTCATTGGTTCCTCCAACAAAAGAAGGTTGTAGCTACTGCCCTTGGCCTTGGTCGGTACAAATTGCTGCTGTTCGAGTGATGGAGGTGGCAGCAGATGGAATTGCATAATCAATGATCAGAGGTGTTGTTATCATTGTAACTGGTACTCCATTTTGGATTATAGGTTTGGCTGTGCCCCTAAAGTGGCAACATGCATGCACATATTTGAGGCATATACAAAGAAGGTTTGTAGACTAGTTGCCTAATGATATGTAAGTATATTTGGATCCATCACTAAGATGTCTGGGACAAGCAAATTTCACAGCCATGACGTGTAGTAGATTCTATCAGCAAATCCATCTAAGAATGAGACTGTCATAGGTGAATTTGATGCAACACGGTTGGTGGGACCACTGGTAGTTATTCGAGTCCTGTGTTATTGCAACTTGTGGAGATTACTCAACTGGTGGTGCTTCCACTGTTTTCTTGTCTCGAGCCACATAAAATTTATTTTGGCACTTCGTCGTGTCAGTCGTGAAAACATGGTTTGATGAAGCTTGTGGCGCAATCATCGTTTTGCACCTTTGCTCAATCTGTTGGATGACTTTTTAATTGTATCAGTTGAGTAAATATAGTAACTCATCTTGTTTTGGAAGTGGTCTTCTTTTAGGCAACAATTGTGGACATCTCTAAAAGCTATGATGGGGCACAAATCAAGACTTTTTTATATTAAACTATTAGGAATAGATTCTCTTAACTAGGTTTTCTTCATATCAAGGAAGAGCAAGACCTCCAAAGATATAATCAAAGAAATAAATTACTATATATTGCTTAAAATATTAAGAAAAAACAAAGAAAATGACATATTTAGCCTCAAAAAAGGTTTTCAAGCTCTATTGATGAGCTATTACTTATCTATTCCAAATGATAGTCAAACTCATGAAAAAAATAGCTATTTATCTTGCTTCCATTTAGCACTCAGTATCCTCTTTCTAGGATTTTTGGGGATACTGACTGCCGTCGGCAATCCCTTACATGGTCAAAAAAGTCAATATTGACTGCCATTGCCAATCCCTTACATTTAGCAGTGGGTTATTCTTTGTACACTTACTCTCAATCATGTTGCAGGTAAATAATGCAGGTGTCAACTTTAACACAGGCGCTGATAATTCTGTTGAGTTTGCTGAAGAGGTCATTGCCACAAACTATTTTGGGACAAAACGGATGATCGAAATCTTTATCTCAATGATGCGTCCTTCTACTTCTGGTGCTCGAATACTGAACGTTAGCTCAAGGCTTGGCAGAGTTAATGGTAGACGGAATGTAAGATGCAGAAACTTTCTAGATGCTTCTCCTGTCTTAAGTAGGTTTGTCAATAATTGTTGTCCACATATGTCCGCATTCTTTTCATGATCTTAAACTAGCGTTCCAAGCATGTTCAATATGAATCACTCACTTTCATACTTATGCTTTTGTTGGACTCTTGGAAATTGCTTTTCATTTTTTTTTTCAGAGGGTGGGCGACATGACCTTGAGAGAGCAATTACTAAAAGATGATTGCCTTTCTGAGGAGCTGATTGATGATATGGTCGCTAATTTCCTCTGCCAAGTGAAGGAGGGAACTTGGGCATCAAATGACTGGCCTCAGATGTACACAGATTATTCAGTATCAAAACTGGCAGTCAATCTGTTCACCCGACTAATGGCACGGAGGCTCGCCGACAGACCAGAAGGTCATAAGATCTACATAAATTGCTACTGTCCAGGATGGGTGAAGACTGCTATGACAGGTTGGGCAGGAAATACTTCAGCTGAAGAAGGTGCAGATACTGGAGTTTGGGTTGCGTTGCTACCTTGCCAACTATTGACCACAGGAAACTTTTTTGCTGAGAGGCGTGAGATCAGCTTCTGAATTCAATCACCTACTCTAGCCAGTCTGCATTAGCCCTTGAAATGATGGAAACAGCTCGGTATTGAATCAAGCACTTAACTAACCACCGTCAAGGTGGCACTAACCCTATTAGTGTATGTAATATTTATGTAAACTCATGTTTTTCCTTTGGTGCATCAGATATATTGGGTATATTTGTTGTATGTCATTTTTGTTCCCATGGAACTTGAAATAAACATATTTATCTTGCAATTTTAAGTTTTCAAATAGATCACAAGCTAGAGTTACGTTGTCTTTGTTGGTTTTGATCTTCTGAAATATCAAAGATAAAATTGTAAATTGGGTGTTCGATATAATACTTGTATATGTCTATGTCTTTCAACTTTGTTCATATTTTATATAGCATGTAGAGCTTGCAATAGGCTTAGTAACTTCGTTTTAGTTGACTTTTGTAGTCATTTCAAGCTTTAAACATAGGTTGTGTATAGTTGTCACGCGGAGACAAAACTATATACAAACAAACCATCCAGGCAATCATTTTGGGGTTTTTTAAGCTCTGTAAAGTGCTACGGAGTGTCAATCAGCACAATATCTACGAGCTCCCTAAGTTGCATATGGTTGGATGGGCTTTTTGGGTAGTTTCTAAGGTTGGTTTGTTGTTTTATTCTTGTGGACACTTGTGGAGACTTTTAATCACAGTGGATCACCTTAGACCTTTTATCATGCGATCGTTCAGAGCTTACAGTAATTTGTATTGTCTATCAAGTGTTTGTTGAAATGACTATTTGTTTGTTGGATCTCGAGTTAAATGTTTTCTCTAACTCGTCTTCTCTTTTACAGGTTCTTAAGAGATCATAAGAAGTTTTGAGGAGGTTAACCTTTTGTAGATGGATACGTAAGGATATTGCACGACTTAGGTAAAACCAACTAAGTCTGTAACATATGGTATCAAGGTGGGACAAGCACGCTTAGAAACACTTAGCATGCAAATATGGAGGATCTAGCGGGGCTACGTTAAGAGTAGCCATCTTGTGCGACTGTTTAAGAGAAATGGGTATAGAGACGTAGGGAAAGGATCCGCTCATAGGAGTGGAGATTTAAGATTGGCATTTAGAGGAATGACCAACCCTTCACACGAGAGGCACTACGAGGACAAGCGAGTTTGGAAGAATGCATAGCACATAGGAGTGGAGATTTAAGATTGACATTTAGAAGAATGACCAACCCTTCACACGAGAGGCACTACGAGGACAAGCGAGTTTGGAAGAATGCATAGCACATGGCTAAGTTCAAGTTACGGCTCGACGTTGGCAACCAAACTTAATGGTGCTCATGTTAAGCGCTTGGCAAAGGATACGACCATACAAAGAGGGTTGAGTTGCTCAGCGACCAAAAGACTTGTGCAAAGCTCATAGGGGTGAGGGGAATTGCCAACTTGAAAAATTCGATGCTCATGCAAGGGCTTATATACGAACGACAGACTGTTCATGACCATCCCAAGGTGAACGAAAGTCGGTGCCATGAAGCATTAAAACTTTCTCTTTGATATGGGAATGATATGTTTGTAAGAGAATGAAGTTAGAGGAATGGGCAACCCATCACGCAAGAGGCGCCACGATGTCACGGCCTTAGCTGGAATTGCCTAAGGCGTGAGGCACCCTTGCGGCAAAGACGCGAACTTAGCTTGCGTTGCCTAAGTTGCGAGGCACCCTTGCGGCAAAGACGCGAACTTAGCTTCGTTGCCTAAGTCGCGCTTCGCCCTTGCGATTTGCGTCTGCAAAGATCAGCCCACTTGCAACCTCTCGCAGGTCCCGAAGGACCTGTAAAAAGAGAAAGTTGATTAGTTCGAAGAATGAGCGACGGACAAGTCCTGATGTCTCACGAAAAGGGGAAGCTTTATAAGCAATTCAGCGAGCACCTTGCGTGCACAAGAGAAAAGAGGGAGAGGGGGGAAAACAAGGACTTTAGAAGGTTGAACGAATAGCTGCAAGTCCACAAATAGTTGCTCACCGGGTGCCGGGCGTGACAACAAGTTCTCGTCAAGGTAACGTGCGAACTTGCGAAAGGTTGTTCAACGCCCGACACTATACCGAAGCCCCATCCAGCCCTGTGCCACCTGGGGGGTTCCATGGTGCTAAGATGGTTGACGTTTCGCGTACAGTAGCGGGCTGTAGAAATCAGCCCATGGCATGCGAAAACGAAGCTGTTTTGGGGCTATTTTGCTCGGTTCGGTGAGCGGTCGCACTGTAGCGCTGTAACTTATTCGAACTTACATTTTTATAAGCAAAAGTACTTAAAACCAAGCCAAAACATGCTGCCAAGTAGCTGTACATGTAGATTAGAGCGAGAAATGGTTCGTTGAATGGAGTTGTTGCAGGTGCACGATGACCGTTCGTGACATTCTCCCCCACTCAAACAGTCGATGCCCTCGTCGACGCTTGTTGATAGTTGTTGATGATTGCTTCTTCATGTCATAGGGTGTCTTCAGGGTCCCAACTGGCTTCAGTTCGGGGAAGCTTTCGCCACTTCACCAAGTACTCGGTCTGCTCAGCTCCAGTGGGCAGCTTTATCTTACGGTCCGCTAAAATGGTTTCAACTCACTTCTCATAGGAGGCTGTGGTGAGGGGTAGCCGAGTTGGAACACTTCGGGAAGCATCTTGCGGATCCGAGTGGTAGGCTTTCAAGTTGCTAGCGTGAAGAATGTTGTGAATTTTGAACCATGCCGACAGTTGTAACTTGTAGGAGATATTGCCCACCCTGCTGTTAATTGGGAAGGGCCCTTCATCCTTGCGCACCAATCCTTTATGTACTTTATTACTAAAGAATTGGAGTGATGCTGGTTAGAGCTTGACCAACACCAAATCGCCGATCTTGAACTCTTGTGGTCGCCTTCCCAAGTCTACCCACTTCTTCATTCTTTTTGCCGCCTTCTCCAAGTAAGCCCGCGCAATATCTGCATTTCGGTGCCACTCCCTTGTGAAGTGATAGGCTGACAGACTACTCCTAGTATACCCAATTACCATGGTGTGAGGAGTTGACGGTTGTTGCCCCGTAATGATCTCGAAGGGGCTCTTGTTGGATGCAGAGCTCCGCTACAAGTTGTAGGAGAATTGGACAATGTCCAACAACTTCACCCAATCTCATTGGTTGGCACTTACGTAGTGCCGAAAATATTGCTCTAGGAGCGAGTTTATCCTTTCAGTCTGGCCATCCGTTTGGGGGTGGAGACTTGTGGAGAAGTATAACTTCGACCCCAATAATTTGAATAGCTCGGTCCAAAATCGTCCCAAGAATCGAGCGTCTCGATCACTGATGATATTGTGCAGGACTCCGCTATACTTCACCACATCCTTCATCATCATCTTGGCCGCTTCTTCTGCTGAACAGTGTAGGGGAGCAGCAATGAAAGTTACATACTTAGAAAATCGATTGACTTGCTTAGCCCTTTCCCTCCAATTGTACAGCATTCACACACTCCACTTTCCGACTCAATGCATCGGCCACGACATTCGCCTTTCCGGGCTTATACTCTATTGCCATATCAAACTCAGCCAGGAAGTCCTGCTATCGTGCTTGTTTTGGGGAGAGTTTCTTCTGAGTTTGGAAATTGCTCAAAGTGATGTTTGTCTATCCTTAGTACAAATCGCGATCCAAGAAGGTAGTGTCGCTAAACTCGTAGACAATGGATCACCGCTGTCATCTTCTTTTCATGCATCGGATACCGCCATTCGGTCTCGTTGAGTTTGCGGCTCTCGTAGGCCACCGGATGACCCTCCTACATGAGTACTCCCCCAATAGCAAAGTCTGAAGCATTTGTATGTACTTCGAAGGGCTCTCCATAGTCTAGCAATTTGAGCATTGGTTCTTCTAACACAACAGCCCTCAGATCTTGGAATGCAATTTCATATTTATCATACCACCTCCAAGGCTGCTCCTTCTTCAGCAACTCCGTCAGTGGAGTTGCATGCTTCGAATACCCCACTATGAAGCGTCGATAGTAGTTGACGAAGCCAAGGAAGGATCTCAACTCTAGCACCTTCTTTGGAGTTCGCCATTCCGCAGCCACTTGCACCTTCGATTTGTCCATCTGAATGGAGCCATTACCGATTCGATGCCCCAAGAATAAGATCTCCGTTTGAGCAAAGTAGCATTTCTCCCTTTTCACGAACAAAGTGTTCTCCTTGAAAACCTTGAAGATTGTCCGAAGGTGCTTGACATGCTCCTCGAGCATTTGACTATAGACGACAATATCGTCTAAGTAGACGACCACGAACTTGTCCAAATACTCCTTGAGTAGCTAGTTCATGAGAGTACAGAATGTGACCGAAGCATTGGTCAAGCCGAAAGGCATCACCAAGAACTCAAACACTCCATACTTGGTCACGCAGGTAGTCTTTGCTTCGTCGCCTTAAGCAATGCGCACCTGCCAATACCCCGATCGAAGGTCGAGTTTTAAGAAATACTTGGCTTTGCCCAACTGGTCGAATAAGTCCACGATGAGCAGGATGGGATACTTGTTCTTCATCGTCACTTTGTTGAGGGCTCGATAATCGATGCATAGTCAGAGGCTCCTATCTTGTTTCTTCTGTTATGATCGGAGCGGCACTAAGAGGGGGGGGTGAATTAGTGTAGCGGTGAAGTGCGATAAACTTTTCACGATTTAAACACTTTTCGGAAACTTCGTACGATAAAAGCAACGTTTTCGTTTAAAACTGTTTCGATTGCGTTTTAACTTGAAGAGATAAGTAAGACGGAGACAAAGCAGTATAGCATTCAAGTGCAAATGGTTTGCAGTAATATAAATGACAATAAGTAAATGCAAACCAGAGATTACGCCGATTTAACAGTGGTTCGGTCAAATGACCTACATCCACTTGCGAGGCCCCTCTTCGATGAGGCTCCCACCTTCCACTAGCAAATCTCTTGAAAGGGAAGGGTAAATACCCCTCTTACAACTTTTACAAGTGGTTCACTCTCTTACAGATTTTCAGCAAGAAAGAAGGAGGTGAACACTAGCAAATTGAAAACAAGAAAAGCAAAGACTCTTCTAAGACTTTTCTCTCAATCACTTGTTGCTCAAAAAGTTATTTTCTCAGCTGAGACCTGAGGGGTATTTATAGGCCTCAAGAGGATTCAAATTTGGGCTCCAAAAATTTGAATTCTCTTATGTTCCCGATGTTGGCAGTGCCACCGCCCAGCCAAGCGGTGCCACCGCCCAGCGCTCGGGTGCCACCGCCTAGGCCAATTCAGCTCACTGGTTGGGCTCCAAACTTGGCCCAAACCAGTCCGAACTCGGGCCCAATTGGCCCATACTTGGGTTATAGGATTAACACCTAATCCTAACCCTAATTAACGTGCTAACTACGAATTTAAAGATATTTTCTAAGCTATTACAAAGTCCGTAAGTCAAGACTTCTTCCGGCGAGCTTCCGGCGAACTTCCGACGGTCTTCCGATAAACTCTCGGAAACCATTCTGCGGACTCTTGGCAAGCTCCTAGACTTCACGATTTGATCTTGGCGAGTTCCAACGAGCTTCTTCGGTAAGCTCCGATCTTTCTCGGTGAGCTCCGCGAACTTCCAACGAACCTTCCGGTGAGCTTCCGAAAAACCCTTCGGCAAGCTCCCTACTCATTCTCGGCTAGTTCCGGCAGCATTCCCGACGAACCTTCGGACTTCCGTCGAACTCTCGAACTCCCAACGAATCCTTCGCGCTTGACTCCAGCACGTTTCGCTTTATGTCTTCATCGTTATCGTAGTTAATCCTGCACACACAAACCAAAACTCAACTCCGATCTAGATAATTATTACAATGCGAATTGACATTCTGTTGCCCGGCACGTCATTGGTTGGCGCTTCATCCGATTCTTCGGTGCATCATCCTCTCTTGCAGCTTGTTGCCCAATCGGCGGTTGACCTCCGCAACCCCGATATCCTTGGCGCAATTTCGCTCTCCTTGGCCCGATGCCCGACGTCCGAAGCATTCAGCCATCCAATATCCTGACGTGATCTCTTCCGGCGCAACGTCAATTCCTCTTGCGTCAACTATCTAAACCTGATCGAGTAGACCTGCATCGCTCAAAATGCAGTTTAAATCATAAACACATATCAAGTGGTTTCATCATCAAAATACGAGATTCAACAATCTCCCCCTTTTTGATGATGACAACCACTTGATGACGGAGTTAACCTTAACTCCCGGAGTTTAAACAAACTCCCCCTATCAATATGCCATATTGATAGAACCTTGAATTCAAACTGAATTCAAGTCATTGCAATATTCATCATGAATACTTGCAACACATCATCATGAACATATGCATAAATTTATGCATATCATGTCATCAACATACTTCTCCCCCTTTGTCATCAACAAAAAGGAGAAGTATAACTATTCTTTGTGTTTGTAATATAAGTTCAACTCATTGCATGAAAAACATAATATTAAGTTTTATCATCATGCGGTTTTGAAGCTAGAAAATTTAGCAAGTAATGCATCATGCTTAGGACATTCAAGCTATCAAGTTTTAGATATGCAAGTTTTACAGCATACAAGATAGCACTTTTGGTAATGTTCAAGATAGTAAGTTCTACATCATGCAAGCTAGCAATATTGAGATGTTCAAGAAAGCAACTCTTGCTTCTTGAATTATGCAAATTTGTCAAGTTTTGCTAGATGTGCAAGTTAGCATTTTTGCCTCTTAAGATAGGAAAGATAGCACATTTGCTTCTTTTGAGATAGCAACTTTTTGCTTCTCTTTAGACTACAAGCTAGCAATTTTTATGATATGTAAGTTTCACAATATACAAGCTAGCAAAAATTTCGAAAGCAAATGCAAGATAGCTTTCTTGTGTAAGCTCATAATTCTTGCTTCCTATTGCAATGTGCAAGTTGCAAGTTTTGCTTCTTGAGATAGGCAAGATAGCACTTTTGCAATTTTTGTTTCTTAAGATAGGCAAGCTTGTGATGTTCAAAATAACAAGCTCTTTCTTCTAGAAGTGTCATTTTTGCTTTCTTTGCAAAATGTAAGCTAGCAAAATGTTTGAAAAAGTGATCAAGTTTTGCAACATACAAGCTAGCAAAAATGTCAAACTAGCAAGAGATAATGTTTTACATGAGGCAAGCAAACAATTTGGCAAATGTTACATTTGCATCTTCTCTTTTGAGAAGTGTAATTTTTGCTTTCATCTTGAATTGTGCAAGCTAGTTAGTTTTTCTCTTTTCATGATGTCCACGCTAGAAATTTTTGCTCCCCCTTTGTCATTGTCAAAAAGAAGGGAAGACCCTTATATCAATTTTCATATTATGACAAAGGTAAGTATCATTCTTATTTGTGCATCATTATATATTTAAATTAAAACATACACAATTTCAATAACCTTATTTTTCATGCACGATACCGAAAAATAATTCAATCATCATTAATAAGCAAATCATACATGATACTCAAACATTAAAATTTTCAAGCATTTATCAACATGTTGATCATGATACCAAACATTCATCATTTAAAGCATTCATGATACACATCATATGCAATAAATACATCATGTACATCATTATCATAAGTATTGTATACATCATTTTAACTTTATGAATATATCATCATTACATGCATCGTACCAAAACATTTCAAGCCATGCAAGCCATAAATACAAAGAAATCATGTCATGAAGGATAAAATCATTTGAATACCAAAAGACATGATTCATATAGTAAATATCTTCTTTAAATAAAATATCAAGAAAAATCATAGGAGTACAAAGAAGAGATCTTGTTTTAAAAGAAAAATCAAGTAATAACTCCAAGAACTCACAAGGAAAAATCATGATTCATTTAGAAAATCTCCTCTCAAGAGAATATCAAGTAAAATCGTAGAAGATCGATTAATGAGAAATTTTGATTTATAATAAAATCTCATGTATCGAATGTCGAGAAATCAAAATGATGATTTATAAAAAAATATCACAAGTTATATTCAAGAGAAAAATCATCATATATTTTCAACTTATTCAATTTGTCACATCAATATTTCTTAGATATGCATGATACCAAAACATGGTTTTAAATCTTTAACATATAACATGCATAAATTAAAAGGAGAAGGGAAGAATTCTACAAAGATTTCAACCATCTCATAAACAAATGTAAGACCAAGTCATGAATCCAAAATTCCATGAATCAAAATGATCATCAAAGGTAATCTCATGTTATTCCAAGAAATCAATATCATGATTTTGATAAAACTCATTTCAAATTTAAATCATCAAAATCATCAAAATATCAACATTACTTTCAAGAGATTCAAAATGGTATACATAGATTTATCATAATAAACATCAAGATCAATAGGATAGAGAAAAATAATTTTTCAAGGAAAAAATATTTTCCTCTTTTTAGTTGTTTCAATTCATATGATTTTATTTCACTTATACCAAATAAAAACATGTATAATGTTTAAAACCGAAAGTGTAAGATTTATTACAATAAAGATTAATAAGGCACTTTCATTATGGTAAAAATCAATAATCCATAAATCACAAGATTCATATGCATAATTTCGAAATTTATTAAGCATGATCATTATGCATAACACTAAAACATGGTTTCAAAATGTTTAATATTTTCATTACATCATTATGCAATGGTTTCATTGAACATAATTTTGAATGATTCTTATAGATAACTAAAACTTCTTTAGTTTTAATTTATGTGATTGACTTTATATTAGCATGCTCAAGTTTTGTTCTTATGTCAAAAACATACATCATGTTTGAAAACCAAAGACAAGGTTTAAAAAAAAATCATCAAGCCTTCCATATAAAAACCATGCATCATCATTGAAGGTTAATATGGAAATCATCAAAATACACATTCTTGCTTCTCAAGCACATATATATGATTATTTAAATCTAACATTTTATTCTATTAACATAAAATATACAATTTTCAAGAAAAATAATTATTCAAAAGAAAAGAGAAAATGCATCATGGAAAATATCAAGTAATTTCAAAATAATTCAAGAGAGTTGAGTTACTTACCTTGTAGTCGAAGCCCGTCAAAGCCCAATTCACCGTTTCACCTTTGGAAGTTCTTGATTCATCCTTGGTTGCCTTCCTCTTCTTTGGCCTCTTCCTCCGTTCAAGTTCATTGTTTATTTTAGATTTTTGTTTAATAAACTTATTAAGATTTAGTGTTCGAAATTCAAGTTCATCATTGTCCTCATCACTTGAGTCATTGCTCAAGTGGTATCCATTTGTCCGGAGTTCCAAATCCTTCCTGTTCTTTGGAAGGTGATTTTGTTCATCATGTGCATTGTGTACCATTTCATATGTCATCAACAACCCAATTAGTTCTTCAAGTGATAAATATTTAAATCTTTTATTTCTTGTATTGCGGTTATTTTAGAATCCCACCTTTTTGGAAGGGATCTTAAGATCTTGCTTACGAGATCAAAATTTGAAAAAGATTTACCAAGAACTCTTAGATTATTGACGACATCCATGAAACGAGTGTACATGTCGCCTATAGTCTCGCTTGGTTGCATTTGAAAAAGCTCAAAATCATGCAATAAAATGTTAACTTTCGAGTCGTTGACTCTACTAGTTCCCTCGTGCGTGATTTCAAGTGTTCGCCAAATATCGAAAGCCATTTCGCACGTAGAAATCCAATTGAACTCATTTTTGTCCAAAGCGCAAAATAAGGCATTCATAGCCTTTGCGTTTAAAGAAAAATATTTCTTCTCCAAATCCGACCATTCGTTCATCGGTTTAGAGGGAAGTTGAAAACCATTTTCAACGATATTCCATAAATCCAAATTCACAGAAATCAAGAAAACTCTCATTCGAGTTTTCCAATAAGTGTAGTCCAATCCGTTAAACAACGGTGGACGAACAACCGATAAGCCCTCTTGAAAGCCATGAAGAGCCATTTCTCTCGGGTGTAAATCCGAAATGAGAAATACCGGGCTCTGATACCAATTGTTAGGATCGGAGCGGCACTAAGAGGGGGTGGGGTGAATTAGTGCAGCGGTGAAGTGCGATAAACTTTTCACGATTTAAACACTTTTCGGAAACTTCGTACGATAAAAGCAACGTTTTTGTTTAAAACCGTTTCGATTGTGTTTTAACTTGAAGAGATAAGTAAGACGGAGACAAAGCAGTATAGCATTCAAGTGCAAATGGTTTGCAGTAATATAAATGACAATAAGTAAATGCAAACCAGAGATTACGCCGATTTTATAGTGGTTCGGTCAAATGACCTACATCCACTTGCGAGGCCCCTCTTCGATGAGGCTCCCACCTTCCACTAGCAAATCTCTTGAAAGGGAAGGGTAAATACCCCTCTTATAACTTTTACAAACGGTTCACTCTCTTACAGATTTTCAGCAAGAAAGAAGGAGGTGAACACTAGCAAATTGAAAACAGGAAAGGCAAAGACTCTTCTAAGACTTTTCTCTCAATCACTTGCTGCTCAAAAAGTTATTTTCTCAAGTGAGACCTGAGGGGTATTTATAGGCCTCAAGAGGATTCAAATTTGGGCTCCAAAAATTTGAATTCTCTTATGTTCCCGATGCTGGCGGTGCCACCGCCTAGGCCAATTCAGCTCACTGGTTGGGCTCCAAACTTGGCCCAAACCAGTCTGAACTCGGGCCCAATTGGCCCCTACTTGGGTTATAGGATTAACACCTAATCCTAACCCTAATTAACGTGCTAACTACGAATTTAAAGACATTTTCTAAGCTATTACAAAGTCCGTAAGTCAAGACTTCTTCCGGCGAGCTTCCGGCGAACTTCCGACGGTCTTCTGATAAACTCTCGGAAACCATTCTGCGGACTCCTGGCAAGCTCCTAGACTTCACGATTTGATCTTGGCGAGTTCCAACGAGCTTCTTCGGTAAGCTCCGATCTTTCTCGGTGAGCTCCGCGAACTTCCAACGAACCTTCCGGCGAGCTTCCGAAAAACCCTTCGGCAAGCTCCCTACTCATTCTCGGCTAGTTCCGGCAGCATTCCCGATGAACCTTCGGACTTCCGTCGAACTCTCGAACTCCCAACGAATCCTTCGCGCTTGACTCCAGCACTTTGTTTCGCTTTATGTCTTCATCGTTATCGTAGTTAATCCTGTTGAATCTCGGATTTTGATGATGAAATCAATTGATGGGTTAATTGATCTAATCCATATTATTGAGTTAAGTGTGCAGGATTAACTACGATAACCAGAAAACACAAAGCAAGAATACCGGAGTCAAGATCGGTGGACGTTTAAGAGTCCGAAGAATCGTCGGAGATGCTGTCGGAACCAACCGAGAAGAAATCGGGAACCTGTCGAAACTTTCGGAAGTTCGCCGAAGAGATTGTCGGAGGTTCACGGAGATCACCGAGAAGGCTCGGATACTCGTTAAAGTCATCACAAGATCGGGAGTTTGATGGGAGTCCGTCGGAAGAAGTTCGTCGGAAAGCTCGCCGAAACAAGACTCGACGTTCGCGGTTGAAAGCTTGCTTAGGATGTGTTTTTGTTATGTAGTTCACTTGTAATTAGGATTAGGATTAAGAGATAATCCTATATCCTGGTTAGGGGCCAACTGGGCCCAAAGTCAGATATGGTTTGGGCTAAAATTAAGCCAAACCAGTGAAATCGGAGAGCCAGGCGGTGGCACCGCCTGGCTGGGCGGTAGCACCGCCCAGCACCCGAGAGCTGGGCGGTGACACCTCCCGGGCTGGGCGGTTGCACCTCCCAGCACCCGAGCGCTGGGCGGTGGCACCGCTTGGCTGGGCGGTGGCACCTCCAGCATTCGGGAACCCAAAGAGAATTCAAATTTTGGAGCCCAAAATTTGAATCCTCTTGAGGCTTATAAATACCCCTCAAATCTCAGCTGAGGTTACAACTTTTGAGAAGCATTTTGATTGAGAGAAAATCTTAGAAAGTCTTAGCAAGTCTTGTTTTTCAATTTGCTAGAGAGTTCTCCTCCTTCTTTCTTATTGAAAATTTGTAAGAGGTTGAACTGCTTGTAAAAGGTTGTAAGAGGGGTGTTTTGTTAGGACTCTAGCTAGGAGAGTCCTAATTGAGAGGGATATTCTGTTAGGACTCTAGCTAGGAGAGTCCTAATTGAGAGGGACACTCTGTTAGGACTCTAACTAGGAGAGTCCTAATTGAGAGGGACATTCTGTTAGGAGATTTTTTCTTAGAGAAGAATTAGGAGTTGTAAGGGAATAGGAGTCTTGAGTATGAGTCATATTAGGAGTTGGTTAGAAGTAAGAGTCCTAAGTAGGAGTCCTATTAGGAGTTAGGGTTTAGAAGCCCTATAAATAACCATGTATTCCTTCTCTTTTCTTAAGCAATAGATGAATCTTTTCTGCAGCCTTTGAGCAGCAACTTGGAGGGAGGAACCCCTATAGAGTTCCAAGGAGGCCGATCCCCTAAAGAGATCAACCCCAAGTTTAGAATCTGCAAGGGTTCTATCACCTGGTATCAGAGCAGCGTTCTTGGCATCTCGCTGCCCTTCCACTGCCATCCATCAACCCTCGACAACCGCCCAAAGCAATTCCCACAATTGCTTAAGAGATCATTGCCAAATTCCACCATCATCTCCACCACCGCAGATCATCCTTTGATCTCCCTGTGAATTGCAACAGGTTCTGGTTTCCTACCTTACTGCTGCTGCAATTTAGTTATACATATTCGAAAATCCAAAAAAAAAAAAAAAAAATTTCGTTCCTATATTGCTGCAAATTTCATCGTAAGTTGCTGAAATTTTTCGACGAGAATTCTGCTATCGCAACTTACACCAATTTTCTTGCTGTTACTGCCGAAATTTTCTTGATTAAATTGGACATCCTTGTTGTCATATAAACTGAGATATTGCTGTCAATTCCCTCCTCAAATCTCTCAATTTTTTTGTGGAGATTTCATCGAGAAACCGCTGTTTCTTCGACGTTAATTCTGCTCTTACAAGACAACACAATTCTGCAGCAAACTTTCACTGATTTCTATCAAACCTATACATGCCTTTAACCCGTCAACAAAAGAGAAATCTTAACATCACAGATTTGGAGTCATATACTATGGCATCTGAGGACGCAATCAATGCTAAATTTGAAGCCTTTGAGGCACGAATGGAGGATAAGATTCGGACTCTCCTTACCGAATTCAGTTTGGGCCGACCACCAAGCCCGAAGAAATCACATCAAGGAGAGAGCTCTAATCAATCAAATCATGCCCAAAGAGATGACTTCCAAGAGAGGGGAGGTTCTATGACCGACCCCAACTATTCGCGCATGAGAGTGGACTTCCCTAGATGGGAAGAAGGAGACCCAATTGGTTGGATCTCGCGCGCGGAGCGATATTTTCGGTACCATAAAACTGCAGATGCATCCATGGTGGAAATTGCAGCTATACATCTTGAAGGGGATGCCATACAATGGTTTGACTGGTTTGAACACACTTATGGAGCCCTTTCATGGCGACAATTCAAAGAAGGACTACTGATCCGCTTCGGACCAACTTATTACGAGAACATTGACGGACAACTAGCAAAGATCCGACAAACCTCCACCATTCAGGAGTACCAAACCAGGTTTGAAAGGTTATCTAATCAAACTCGTGATTGGTCTGAAAAACAGTTATTGGGTACTTTTATTGAGGGTTTAAAGCCGGAGATCCGGGGAGAAGTTAAGGCGCGACAACCATACACGCTTATGGCAGCCATCTCTTTCGCACGACTTCAAGAAGAGCGATTGAACCATGAAGCCCGGAGGACTAGGATCACTCCACGACCTACAATACTAAAGCCCTCAGCCCCCCCTACTATCAACCGAGTCCCTGCACCGAAAAGGTTAACAAGAGAAGAACTTCGGGAGCGATCTGCGAAGGGGTTATGTTGGCATTGCGACGAGCCGTGGAGCCGCGAGCATCGCTGTAAAAAAGGTAGACTTCTTATGATTGAACCAGTAGAAGAAGAGGTCTTTGAACATTTAGAAGAGAGCCTTGAACATGAAGAAGAAGATATGGAAGAAGAGTCACAACCGACCGACATTATGGTACATGCACTAGCCGGCTACTCAAATCCGCAAACGATGAAAGTTGGAGGCCTTCTCAAACAACAGCCGATCACTGTTCTCATCGACACGGGTAGCACTAATAACTTCCTGAATAGTAAGGTTGCTGCTCGGATGGCACTGCATATTGAAGGTTGCAGCAAGTTCGATGTAAAGGTTGCCGACGGCAGAATCCAAAAGTGCGACCAAAGATGCCCGCAGGTGAAACTATTACTACAAGACCAAGAAATTATCACCGATTTCTTCCTCCTACCAATCGATGACTATGAGGCAGTGCTTGGTATAGAATGGCTGACTACACTAGGTGATGTCTCTTGGAACTTTTCTAAATTAATTATGAAATTCTACTGTAAGGGCAAACAGATCATCCTACGCGGGAAGCGCGGAAGCAACGTTACCACTGTTTCGACCCAACGAATGGAGAAAGTTTTACACAAGGTAAATGGTGGCTTTTTGATGCACCTCCAGCAGCAACCAGAGGGGAAGAAAATAGAAATTGAAGATCAAAATCTTGCCCAATTGCTTACTGAATTTGCCGACATATTTGCTGAACCGCGCGGTCTTCCTCCTTCTCGGCAACATGACCATCGAATTCCAATCCTTCCGGGCAAGCCACCAGCGAACACTCGACCATACCGATATCCTCACCTCCAGAAAGATGAAATTGAAAAGATCGTAAAGGAGATGCTTGAAACAGGGGTGATTCGGCCAAGTTGCAGCCCCTATTCCTCACCGGTGCTACTTGTACGCAAGAAGGACGGAACTTGGCGGATGTGCATCGACTACCGAGCTTTAAATGGCATCACCGTCAAGGACAAATACCCAATACCAGTGGTGGATGAACTTCTTGATGAATTGAAAGGAGCTCGAGTCTTCACGAAGTTGGACCTCCGATCCGGTTACCACCAAATTCGGGTATGTAACGATGACATTCCAAAAACTGCATTTCGCACACATGATGGCCATTATGAATTCTTGGTAATGCCTTTTGGACTCACTAATGCTCCTTCAACCTTTCAAAGTCTCATGAATGATATATTTCGGAGCTTTCTTCGTAAATTTGTGCTGGTATTTTTCGATGATATTCTCGTTTACAGCCCTTCTCTCGAGACTCACTTTCAGCATTTACGGATTGTTTTGACGATCCTTCGGGAGAATACTCTTTTTGTTAAGCAACCAAAGTGCAGCTTTCTCCAGCAAAAAGTAGAGTACCTTGGGCATATAATATCAGAAGAAGGAGTGGCGGTAGACCCAACAAAAATTGAGGCAATGCAAGGCTGGCCGAAACCTACAAACGTGAAATTACTGCGGGGGTTCCTTGGACTAACGGGTTACTACCGAAAATTTGTTAAGGACTATGGGAAGATCAGTGCACCACTCACTTCTTTACTGAAAAAAGATGCTTTCCAATGGTCGGACAAAGCCTCTGCTGCCTTCGACAAACTTAAAGCAGCCATGACAACGACGCCGGTGCTTGCGCTACCAGATTTCAATATACCCTTCATCATTAAGGCCGACGCATCTGGAGTCGGAATTGGAGCTGTTCTCATGCAAAATGGTCGACCACTCGCATACACTAGCAAGGCATTATCTCCCTCCCATCAAAATATGTCAGTATATGATAAGGAGATGCTTGCCATTGTACACGCAGTAACGAGGTGGAGACCCTACCTGATCGGCCGGCGATTTCAAATTAAAACTGACCATAAAAGCCTCAAGTACTTTTTGGAGCAAAAGATATCATCCCCTGAGCAGCAAAAATGGGTAACCAAACTTCTTGGATTTGATTATGAAATTATTTACAAAAAGGGGAAAGAAAACGTTGTTGCAGATGCACTCTCACGGCTACCTGAACAAGCTAAGGTTTCAGCCATCTCCCTTCCTACCACCGGTCTCCTCGAGGACATTAGGGAAGAATGGAAGAAGGATCCAGAGATCAGTAAGATCATAAAAAAATTGGAGGAGGATCCAAGTGCAATAGCCCACTACACTTGGGATTCGAGGAATTTACGCTACAAAGGTCGCATTGTGCTTATACCTGACTCCCCTTGCATCGCAATCATCTTGCATGAAATGCACTCTATACCTTCAGCAGGGCACTCTGGATTCCTAAGAACCTACAAAAGAGTGAAGCAAAATTTTTATTGGAGAGGGATGAAAAAAATTATTGCTGAATATGTGGCACAATGTGATGTATGTCAACAGCACAAGGGTGAAACTGTGGCAAATCCAGGGAAGCTACAACCACTACCCATACCAGACTCAGTGTGGACTGACATCTCCATGGACTTCATTGAAGGGCTGCCATCTTCCAAAGGTAAAAGCACGATTCTCGTGGTGGTTGATCGACTTACGAAATATGCTCATTTTTGTGCTGTGAGAAATCCCTACACTGCTGCTAGTATTGCTCAGATTTTCATAGAAAATATTGTTAAACTGCATGGGATGCCAAGGTCCATCGTAAGTGATCGTGATAGGATCTTCACTAGTAAATTTTGGACCGAGTTATTTCAGTTACAAGGCACCAAACTCAAGATGAGCACAGCATATCATCCACAAACTGACGGCCAAACAGAGGTGGTAAATAGGTGCTTAGAGACGTACCTCCGGTGTTTCGCTAGCGACCGACCAAAAGAGTGGGCGAAATGGCTTCCTTGGGCCGAATGGTGGTATAATACTACATATCATTCATCTACAAAATGTGCCCCTTATGAAGCATTGTATGGTCGACCAGCACCTGTGATTCCAAAGTATGTAATTGGCTCGGCCAAGGTAGATCAGGTTGACCAAGAATTGATTGATAGGGACAAACTCTTACAACTGTTAAAAGATAATCTCTCTACCGCTCAAGCCAGAATGAAGCAGCAAGCCGACACACGACGAAGTGAAAGAGAATTTTCAGTGGGAGATTGGGTTTATCTTCGCCTACAACCATACAAGCAACTCTCTATCAGCACTCGAGCCTCCATGAAGCTATCTCCACGTTTTTATGGGCCCTATCAGATCACAGAGCGTATTGGAGCCGTGGCATACAGACTTAAATTACCTGAAGATGCCAAAATTCACCCTGTCTTCCACGTATCATGCCTAAAGCCCAAGTTGGGAGAACACGAGTCACCCCAGATCCAACTGCCCAACACAACTGAGGATGGAGTTATTCAAGCCCAACCACAGGCCATCCTCGATCGCAGGATCGTGATGCGTCGCCGACATCCCTCTACTGAAGTACTAGTGCATTGGAATAATCTACCACTTGAAGACGCCACATGGGAACCATATGAGGAGCTGAAGACCCGGTTCCCTGAGTTCATGGAATCTCAGCCTTGAGGACAAGGCTGATTTGAAGAGGGCGAGTCTGTTAGGACTCTAGCTAGGAGAGTCCTAATTGAGAGGGATATTCTGTTAGGACTCTAGCTAGGAGAGTCCTAATTGAGAGGGACACTCTGTTAGGACTCTAACTAGGAGAGTCCTAATTGAGAGGGACATTCTGTTAGGAGATTTTTTCTTAGAGAAGAATTAGGAGTTGTAAGGGAATAGGAGTCTTGAGTATGAGTCATATTAGGAGTTGGTTAGAAGTAAGAGTCCTAAGTAGGAGTCCTATTAGGAGTTAGGGTTTAGAAGCCCTATAAATAACCATGTATTCCTTCTCTTTTCTTAAGCAATAGATGAATCTTTTCTGCAGCCTTTGAGCAGCAACTTGGAGGGAGGAACCCCTATAGAGTTCCAAGGAGGCCGATCCCCTAAAGAGATCAACCCCAAGTTTAGAATCTGCAAGGGTTCTATCATGTTTACCCTTCCATTTCAAGAGATTTGCTAGTGGAAGGTGGGAGCCTCATCGAAGAGGGGCATCGCAAGTGGAGTAGGTCATTTGACCGAACCACTCTAAAAATCGGCGTAATCTCTGGTTTGCATTTTATTATTGTCATTTACATTACTGCAAATCTTCTTACTGCTTTAGTTCCTTATTACCCTTGCTGCGCAACTTTAAGAATACGCTTTCAAGTTAAACTTTTCAAGTTCCGTTCTTATCGTACGAAAGATTTTTTTTTAAATCGAAGTTTAAATCCGCTGCACTAATTCACCCCCCCCTCTTAGTGCCGCTCCAATCCTAACAAGTGGTATCAGAGCAAGGTTATCTCTCATATTTGGTTTAATACCCAAGAGAGATGGCTTACTCCGGCATGCAAGAGGGCCACTCTATTGCACGACCACCTTTGTTTAATGGGTCGGATTACACATATTGGAAGACTCGCATGAGGATCTTCCTCATTTCTATGGACTTTGAGCTTTGGTCTATTGTTGAGAATGGATTTCAAAAATCTTCTCTTCCGATGAGCGAATGGAATGAATCGGAGAAGAAGGTTTTTGCTTTAAATGCAAAGGCTATGAATGCCTTGTTTTGTGCATTAGACAAAAACGAATTTAATCGTGTTTCAATGTGTGATTCGGCTTTTGATATTTGGAGAACTCTTGAGGTCACTAATGAAGGCACTAGCCGAGTGAAAGAGTCCAAAATCAATATCCTTGTGCACTCTTACGAACTTTTTCGAATGAAACCAAGTGAGTCCATCGGAGACATGTACACCCGGTTTACGGATGTCATCAATGGACTCAAAGCTCTTGGTAAAGATTTTACTAACTTTGAACTAGTAACTAAAATCTTAAGATCCCTCCCTAAAAGTTGGGATCCAAAAGTTACGGCCATTCAAGAGGCCAAAGACCTTAAAGCATTCCCTCTTGAAGAACTCATTGGGTCTCTAATGACCTACGAAATGACATGTCAAGCTCATGACGAGCTCGAGAACCCCCTTCCAAAGAACAGGAAGGATATGGCACTCAAATCACAAGAAGACCACTTGAAAAGAACATCAAGTGATGAGGACAGTGACAATGACATTGCACTTTTGACTCAAAAATTTAAAAAATATTTAAGAAAGAACAAACTTAAAAATAATATAAAAAATAAATTTGAATAAAAGAAGGACCAAGTGATTTGCTATGAATGCAAAAAACTGGGACACTACAAGAACGATTGTCCTCAAGCCAAAAAGAGGACATCAAAGAAGAAAGCGCTCAAGGCTGTTAGGATCGGAGCGGCACTAAGAGGGGGGGGTGAATTAGTGCAGCGGATTAAAACAAGGGTTTTAGACAAATCTTTCGTACAATACGAAATCGTAATGGGGAAATGCTTGACAGTAAGAAGGAAATGCTTAAGAAATCATATTCGCAAGATTGTGCAGTAAGAGTAATGAGGAACTAAAGCAGTAAGAAGATTTGCAGTAATGTAAATGACAATAATAAAAAGCAAACCAGGGATTACGCCGATTTTTAGAGTGGTTCGGTCAAATGACCTACTCCACTTGCGAGGCCCCTCTTCGATGAGGCTCCCACCTTCCACTAGCAAGTCTCTTGAAATGGAAGGGTAAACACCCCTCTTACAACCTTTTACAAGCAGCTCAACCTCTTACAAATTTTCAATAAGAAAGGAGGAGGAGAACTCTCTAGCAAATTGAAAACAAGACTTGCTAAGACTTTCTAAGACTTTTCTCTCAATCAAAATGCTTCTCAAAAGTTGTAACCTCAGCTGAGATTTGAGGGGTATTTATAGGCCTCAAGAGGATTCAAATTTTGGGATTCAAAATTTGAATTCTCTTAGGGTTCCCGGTGCTGGAGGTGCCACCGCCCAGCCAGGCGGTGCCACCGCTCAGCGCTCGAGTGCTGGGCGGTGCAACCGCCCAGCCCAGGAGGTGTCACCGCCCAGCTCTCGGGTGCTGGGCGGTGCCACCGCCCAGCCAGGCGGTGCCACCGCCTACAGTGTTTTCAGCCTAACTACAGTGTTTTCAGCCACTAGTTGGGCTTCAATCTTGGCTCTCTAGTTCGCTGGTTTAGCTTAATTTTTAGCCTAAACCAACTCTGACTTTGGGCCCAGTTGGCCCCTAACCAGGATATAGGATTATCTCTTAATCCTAATCCTAATTACAAGTGAACTACATAACACAAAAAAAACATCCTAAGCAAGTTTTTTAACCGCGAACGTCGAGTCTTGTTCCGGCGAGCTTTCCGACGAACTTCTTCCGACGGACTCCCTGCAAGCTCCCAATCTTTGTGATGACTTTAACGAGTAGCCGAGCCTTCTCGGTGATCTCCGCAAGCCTCCGACGATTTCTTCGGCGAACTTCCGACACGTTCCCGATTTCTTCTCGGATGGTTCCGGCAGCATCTCCGATGATTCTTCGGTCTCTTAAACGTCCATCGAGCTCGACTCCGGTATCCTTGCTTTATGTTTTCTGGTTATCGTAGTTAATCCTGCACACTTAACTCAATAATATGGATTAGATCAATTAACCCACCAATTGATTATATCATCAAAATCCGAGATTCAACAATCTCCCCCTTTTTGATGATGACAATCAATTGATGACGGAGTTAAACATAACTCCCCCTATCTATATGCCATATTATGAGAAGATAAAAAAAACACTTGAATTCCATCCCATTGGATTCAAGCATAACCCGATAAGTTCTAATCGTAGAACTCTATCGTTATCCTCATTAAACAATAGTAAGTACGAAACTTTGATGAAAATCTTTTTCAAGTCGAAAGATAAGAGACAAATTTTACTATGACAAGAGATAAAGATTTTCAACTTGAATTGCATGATTATACATTTTAGACATGCATTCAATATGATCAATCAATCTTACGATATTTTCAAGGATTTTGCAAGGCATATAAGATAATCATCGATCGATCACTTTTCTCAAGGATTTTGCAATTCATATTTTGTCATGCTATTAAGAATGATATAAGTCATCACTTTTCTCCCCCTTTGTCATCAACAAAAAGGAAAATGAGACTTGAAGCACATATTTTGTCATACAACGATTTTATCATTGAAAATTAAGTATGCAAAAATATTTACGCAGAGTTCATTTTAGAGGAAAATTCAGCATGCATTCATATTATCTAATCTCTTCTTTCTATGAATAATAGAAATTGTAGATGTATAAGAGAGAGATTGGGATAAAAAAATCAAGTAGTAATTTCACGAAGTCAAGATCATAATTCGAATACAAACTCATTCAAATCGTCAAATTCATGAAAATCTCAACATTACTTTTTAATCATCACATAAGGCATTTAAAGAATTTTTGAAACATAGGAGAATGATGAATTTAAGCATACAATGTTTCAATCAAATTCAAGTCATGAATGCCAATACTTTCATATTTGTAAGTATCAATTCATGAATGCCAAGAGATATTATTTGTGATTCCAATTTTGCAAGATCAAGATTATGATTTAGATAAAACTTATTTAAATCAAATCGCTAACTTGAAATTCATAATCAAGTCATCAAAGTCGATTTCGAGATTTCACAACATGTCATATGTAATTTGAAGGAGAATGAGAGATGGAAAGAAGATGAAAAACTTTACGGAAAATCCAATCAAACAAGTTTATTGTTTAGGGACAATTTAACATACCTAATTCCCTTCTAATGAATTCAAATTGGTCTTCATTCAAGGCTTTTGTGAATATATCTGCTAATTGATGCTTTGTGTCAATGAATTCTAGAACAACATTATTGTTAAGGACATGATCGCGTATGAAATGATGCCTAACGTCGATGTGCTTAGTTCTAGAATGCTGAATTGGATTTTTAGTAAGGCATATGGCACTAGTATTATCGCATTTTATGGGAATATTTTCAAGGTGAATTCCATAGTCTTCTAATGTATTTTTCATCCAAATTACTTGTGCACAACATGCACTTGCAGCAATGTATTCGGCTTCCGCCGTAGATAGTGCAACTGAATTTTGTTTCTTGGAAGTCCAAGAAACAAGTGCATGTCCTAAAAATTGGCATGTTTCGGATGTACTTTTTCTATCTATCCTGCATCCGCCAAAATCGGCATCTGCATAAGCTATTAGATCAAAATTTTCAGATTTTGGATACCACAATCCTAAATTTGGAGTTCCTTTAAGATACCTAAATATTCTTTTAACACACTTAAGATGAGATAATTTAGGATTAGATTGAAATCTAGCGCAAAGTCCTACACTAAACATAATATCCGGCCTAGTCGCAGTGAGGTAGAGTAGACTACCTATCATTCCCCTATATGTTTTTTGATCGAAATTTTCACCACTTTCATCCATATCTAACTTAGTCGCAGTACTCATAGGGGTGTTTATTGCTTTTGAATTATCCATGTTAAATCGTTTTAACAATTCTAATGTATATTTGGATTGGTTAAGAAATATACCATCACAAAGTTGTTTGATTTGTAATCCCAAAAAGAAAGTTAATTCACCCATTAAACTCATTTCAAATTCAAGACTCATACATTTGGCAAATGATTCACATAGTGATTCATCCGAAGAGCCAAACACAATATCGTCAACATAAATTTGCACAATAAGAAAATTATTTTCAAAATGTTTAATAAACAATGTAGTATCAACCTTGCCTTTGGTAAAATTATTTAAAATAAGAAAGGAACTAAGCCTTTCATACCAAGCTCTAGGAGCTTGTTTTAAGCCATAGAGAGCTTTAGTCAATTTGAATACATGATTAGGAAGAAGAGAATTTTCAAATCCGGGAGGTTGTTCGACAAATACTTCTTCGGAAATAAAACCATTCAAGAAAGCACTTTTAACATCCATTTGAAATAGTTTAAAATTATTACTACTAGCATAGGCAAGGAGCATCCTTATGGCTTCTAATCGAGCCACGGGAGCGAAGGTTTCTTCGTAATCGATACCTTCTTCTTGGTTGAAACCTTTGGCCACTAATCTAGCCTTGTTTCTAACCACGATACCATTTTCGTCTTGCTTGTTTCTAAAGACCCACTTAGTACCTATGACTAAGTGGTCACTTGGTCTACGAACAAGCTTCCATACCTCATTCCTCTCAAATTGGTTCAATTCTTCTTGCATTGCAATAATCCAAAAATCATCTTTTAAGGCTTCGTCAATGCATTTAGGTTCAATTTGAGAAAGGAAAGCGGCGTTAGCACAGAAATTTTTGAAAGAAGAACGAGTTTGAACCCCTTTTGATGTATCTCCTATAATTTGCTCTTTTGGATGAGCATCTACATACTTCCATTCTTTTGGTAAAGAAATTTCGGAAGAAGATGCATTCAAATGGCTATTTTGAGGAGAGGGTTCATTTAAATTCAAATTATCAAAACCAAGATCATCATCAAAATCATTTTTCTTTAAATCGGAAATTTCATTAAAAACTACATGAATAGACTCTTCAATTACTAAAGTTCTTTTATTAAAAACCCGAAAAGCTTTAGAAACGGAAGAGTAACCAAGAAAGATGCCTTCATCAGATTTAGCATCAAATTTTCCTAAAGCATCCCTTTCATTTAAAATAAAGCATTTACAACCAAAAACTTTAAAATAGGAGATGTTTGGTTTTTTGTTATTCCATAATTCATAGGGAGTTTTGGATAAGGATGGTCTTATTAGGACTCTATTCATGATGTAGCAAGCCGTATTTACGGCTTCGGCCTAAAAGTACTTAGGTAAACTATGTTCATTCAACATAGTTCTTGCCATTTCTTGTAGGTTTCTATTTTTCCTTTTAACTACTCCATTTTGTTGAGGATTTCTTGGAGTTGAGAAGTTGTGATTGTACCCATTACTTTCGCAAAAATTTTGAAAGTCATGGTTTTGGAATTCACCACCGTGATCACTCCGAATTGATGAAATCATGAAGCCTTTTTCGTTTTGAGTGAGTTTACAAAATTTAGAGAAACACTTGAAGCAATCACTTTTGTGAGCTAAGAAATAGGTCCAAGTGTATCTAGAGTAGTCATCCACAATCACAAAAACATATTTGCTTCCACCTAGACTTGTTGTATCAATTGGTCCAAATGGATCAATTGTAATGGTCTAGTAGTGCTAATTTGATTTTTTGGTTTGAAGCTTGTTTTTATTTGTTTGCCTAGTTGACATGCATCGCATACTTTGTCCTTAATAAACTTTATATTTGGAATTCCTCGTACTAATTCTTGAGATGAGATCTTAGATATTGTTTTCATGCTTGCATGGCCTAATCTCCTATGCCAAAGCCAAGCATCATCATTTACGACGGAGAAGCACATTTCATTACTTAGTTCATCAAGATTGATGGTATAGACATTATTTTGTTTTAAAGCAATCATAGTCATGTTATGATTTGGTTTTTCAATAATGCACATATTTGATTCAAATTTAACGATGTAACCTTTATCGCATAGTTGACTAATACACAAGAGATTATGTTTCAATCCATCAACTAGTAAGACATCATCAATGGAAAAATTAAATTTGTTACCAATAGTTCCCTTGCCAATGATTTTGCCCTTGTTGTTGTCTCCGAAGGTAACGTACCCTTCTTCTTTGCTAGTGAGCATAGAGAAATGAGATGGATCTCCAGTCATATGTCTTGAGCATCCACTATCGAGATACCATCTCTTGCTCCTAGCTTGTGGGTTTGTCTACAAAAGAGGATGATTTTTAGGTACCCATTTGATTTTGGGTGCCTCAAAAATTGACCCACTAACTTTGTTATTTATGATTGAATTCTTTATAGTTTCTTTAGGAACCCATATTAATTTTTGTGAACTAATTTTCCTAAATGGGCATTTGTAGGCAATATGTCCGGATTTGCAACAAAAGTTGCATTTCATATAAGAGGAAACATGTAATGTAGGTCCTTTTATGAAAGTGGTAGGATTTTGATGTAATCCTTTTACAAATCCAATTCCATTTCTATTTGCGATGTGACACTTGTGTGCAAGGATCATATCTAATCCTTTGCTACCAACCTTAAACTTGTTTAAGGTTTCCTTAAGAAGCAAATTTTCATTTTTTATTGCTTCTAAGTGCTCACACTTAGAGCATGGAGGAGTTTGAAGACTATCAAACTTATCTTGTAGCAAAGCATGCTCTTTCTTTAAGATACTTAACTTCTTGCTAACAGTTCTACATTCATCAAATAATTCATGAAAAGCGATAGATAGTTCTTCAAAAGATAAATCTTCATTAAATAAATCACATACCTCTTCTCCTAACGCCATTAGCGCGTAATGAGCAACTTGCTCGGTGTTGGACTCCTCTTCTTCGGATGCGCTTGAATCATCCCACGTTGCCTTGAACGCCTTCCTTTTTTATGTTCTCTTTTTGGCTTGAGGACAATCGTTCTTATAGTGTCCCGGTTTTTTGCATTCATAGCAAATCACTTGGTCCTTCTTTTGTTCAAATTTATTTTTTGTATTATTTTTAAATCTGTTCTTTCTTAAATATTTTTTAAATTTTTGAGTCAAAAGTGCAATGTCATTGTCACTGTCCTCATCACTTGATGTTCCTTTCAAGCGGTCTTCTTGTGATTTGAGTGCCATATCCTTCCTGTTCTTTGGAAGGGGGTTCTCGAGCTCGTCATGAGCTTGACATGTCATTTCGTAGGTCATTAGAGACCCAATGAGTTCTTCAAGAGGGAATGCTTTAAGGTCTTTGGCCTCTTGAATGGCCGTAACTTTTGGATCCCAACTTTTAGGGAGGGATCTTAAGATTTTAGTTACTAGTTCAAAGTTAGTAAAATCTTTACCAAGAGCTTTGAGTCCATTGATGACATCCGTAAACCGGGTGTACATGTCTCCGATGGACTCACTTGGTTTCATTCGGAAAAGTTCGTAAGAGTGCACAAGGATGTTGATTTTGGACTCTTTCACTCGGCTAGTGCCTTCATGAGTGACCTCAAGAGTTCTCCAAATATCAAAAGCCGAATCACACATTGAAACACGATTAAATTCGTTTTTGTCTAGTGCACAAAACAAGGCATTCATAGCCTTTGCATTTAAAGCAAAAACCTTCTTCTCCGATTCATCCCATTCGCTCATCGGAAGAGAAGATTTTTGAAATCCATTCTCGACAATAGACCAAAGCTCAAAGTCCATAGAAATGAGGAAGATTCTCATGCGAGTCTTCCAATATGTGTAATCCGACCCATTAAACAAAGGTGGTCGTGCAATAGAATGGCCCTCTTGCATGCCGGAGTAAGCCATCTCTCTTGGGTATTAAACCAAATATGAGAGATAACCTTGCTCTGATACCACTTGTTAGGATCGGAGCGGCACTAAGAGGGGGGGGGTGAATTAGTGCAGCGGATTAAAACAAGGGTTTTAGACAAATCTTTCGTACAATACGAAATCGTAATGGGGAAATGCTTGACAGTAAGAAGGAAATGCTTAAGAAATCGTATTCGCAAGATTGTGCAGTAAGAGTAATGAGGAACTAAAGCAGTAAGAAGATTTGCAGTAATGTAAATGACAATAATAAAAAGCAAACCAGGGATTACGCCGATTTTTAGAGTGGTTCGGTCAAATGACCTACTCCACTTGCGAGGCCCCTCTTCGATGAGGCTCCCACCTTCCACTAGCAAGTCTCTTGAAATGGAAGGGTAAACACCCCTCTTACAACCTTTTACAAGCAGCTCAACCTCTTACAAATTTTCAATAAGAAAGGAGGAGGAGAACTCTCTAGCAAATTGAAAACAAGACTTGCTAAGACTTTCTAAGACTTTTCTCTCAATCAAAATGCTTCTCAAAAGTTGTAACCACAGCTGAGATTTGAGGGGTATTTATAGGCCTCAAGAGGATTCAAATTTTGGGATTCAAAATTTGAATTCTCTTAGGGTTCCCGGTGCTGGAGGTGCCACCGCCCAGCTAGGCGGTGCCACCGCTCAGCGCTCGGGTGCTGGGCGGTGCAACCGCCCAGCCCAGGAGGTGTCACCGCCCAGCTCTCGGGTGCTGGGCGGTGCCACCGCCCAGCCAGGCGGTGCCACCGCCTATAGTGTTTTCAGCCTAACTACAGTGTTTTCAGCCACTAGTTGGGCTTCAATCTTGGCTCTCTAGTTCGCTGGTTTAGCTTAATTTTTAGCCTAAACCAACTCTGACTTTGGGCCCAGTTGGCCCCTAACCAGGATATAGGATTATCTCTTAATCCTAATCCTAATTACAAGTGAACTACATAACACAAAAAAAACATCCTAAGCAAGTTTTTTAACCGCGAACGTCGAGTCTTGTTCCGGCGAGCTTTCCGACGAACTTCTTCCGACGGACTCCCTGCAAGCTCTCAATCTTTGTGATGACTTTAACGAGTAGCCGAGCCTTCTCGGTGATCTCCGCAAGCCTCCGACGATTTCTTCGGCGAACTTCCGACACGTTCCCGATTTCTTCTCGGATGGTTCCGGCAGCATCTCCGATGATTCTTCGGTCTCTTAAACGTCCATCGAGCTCGACTCCGGTATCCTTGCTGTTTTCTGGTTATCGTAGTTAATCCTGCACACTTAACTCAATAATATGGATTAGATCAATTAACCCACCAATTGATTATATCATCAAAATCCGAGATTCAACAAAGGCAACATGGGATGATTCAAGCGTGTCCGAAGAAGAGGAGTCCAACAACGAGCAAGTTGCTCATTACGCGCTAATGGCTTTAGAAGAAGAGGTATGTGATTTATTTAATGAAGATTTATCTTTTGAAGAACTCTCTATCGCTTTTCATGAATTATTTGATGAATGTAGAACTGTTAGCAAGAAGTTAAGTATCTTAAAGAAAGAGCATGCTTTGCTACAAGATAAGTTTGATAGTCTTCAAACTCCTCCATGCTCTAAGTGTGAGCATTTAGAAGCAATAAAAAATAAAAATTTGCTTCTTAAGGAAACCTTAAACAAGTTTAAGGTTGGTAGCAAAGGATTAGATATGATCCTTGCACACAAGGGTCATATCGCAAATAGAAATGGAATTGGATTTGTAAAAGGATTACATCAAAATCCTACCACTTTCATAAAAGGACCTACATTACATGTTTCCTCTTATATGAAATGCAACTTCTGTTGCAAATCCAGACATATTGCCTACAAATGTCCATTTAGGAAAATTAGTTCACAAAAATTAATATGGGTTCCTAAAGGAACTATAAAGGATTCAAAAATAAATAACAAGGTTAGTGGGTCAATTTTTGAGGCACCCAAAATCAAATGGGTACCTAAAAATCATCCTCTTTTGTAGACAAACCCACAAGCTAGGAGCAAGAGATGGTATCTCGATAGTGGATGCTCAAGACATATGACTGGAGATCCATCTCATTTCTCTATGCTCACTAGCAAAGAAGAAGGGTACGTCACCTTCGGAGACAACAACAAAGGCAAAATCATTGGCAAGGGAACTATTGGTAACAAATTTAGTTTTTCCATTGATGATGTTTTACTAGTTGATGGATTGAAACACAATCTCTTAAGTATTAGTCAACTATGCGATAAAGGTTATATCATTAGATTTGAATCAAATATGTGCATTATTGAAAAACCAAATCATAACATGACTATGATTGCTTTAAAATAAAATAATGTCTATACCATCAATCTTGATGAACTAGGTAATGAAATGTGTTTCTCCATCGTAAATGATGATGCTTGGCTTTGGCATAGGAGATTTGGTCATGCAAGCATGAAAACAATATCTAAAATCTCATCTCAAGAATTAGTACGAGGGATTCCGAATATGAAGTTTATTAAGGATAAGGTATGCGATGCATGTCAACTAGGCAAACAAATTAAAACAAGCTTTAAACCAAAAAATCAAATTAGCACCACTAGACCATTACAATTGATCCATTTGGACTTATTTGGACCAATTGATACAACAAGTCTAGGTGGAAGCAAATATGCTTTTGTGATTGTGGATGACTACTCTAGATACACTTGGACCTATTTCTTAGCTCACAAAAGTGATTGCTTCAAGTGTTTCTCTAAGTTTTGTAAACTCACTCAAAACGAAAAAGGTTTCATGATTTCATCAATTCGGAGTGATCACGGTGGTGAATTCCAAAACCGTGACTTTCAAAATTTTTGCGAAGTTAATGGGTACAATCATAACTTCTCAACTCCAAGAAATCCTCAACAAAATGGAGTAGTTGAAAGGAAAAATAGAAGCCTACAAGAAATGGCAAGAACTATGTTAAATGAACATAGTTTACCTAAATATTTTTGGGCCGAAGCCGTAAATACGGCTTGTTACATCATGAATAGGGTCCTAATAAGACCATCTCTATCAAAAACTCCCTATGAATTATGGAATAACAAAAAACCAAATATTTCTTATTTTAAAGTTTTTGGTTGTAAATGCTTCATTTTAAATGAAAAGGATGCCCTAGGTAAATTTGATGCTAAATCCGATGAAGGCATTTTTCTTGGTTACTCCTCCGTTTCTAAGGCCTTTCGTGTCTTTAACAAAAGGACCTTAGTAATAGAAGAGTCTATTCATGTAGTTTTTAATGAAATTTCTGATTTAAAGAAAAATGATTTTGATGATGATCTTGATTTTGATAATTTGAATTTAAACGAACCCCCTCCTCAAAATAGCCTTTTGAATGCATCTTCTTCCGAAATTTCTTTACCCAAAGAATGGAAGTATGTAGATGCTCATCCAAAGGAGCTAATTATAGGAGATACAACAAAAGGGGTTCAAACTCGTTCTTCTTTCAAGAATTTTTGTGCTAACGCCGCTTTCCTTTCTCAAATTGAACCAATTTGAGAGAAATGAGGTATGGAAGCTTGTTCCTAGACCAAGTGACCACTTAGTCATAGTTACTAAGTGGGTCTTTAGAAACAAGCAAGACGAAAATGGTATCGTGGTTAGAAACAAGGCTAGATTAGTGGCCAAAGGTTTCAACCAAGAAGAAGGTATCAATTACGAAGAAACCTTCGCTCCCGTGGCTCGATTAGAAGCCATAAGGATGCTCCTTGCCTATGCTAGTAGTAATAATTTTAAACTATTTCAAATGGATGTCAAAAGTGCTTTCTTGAATGGTTTTATTTCCGAAGAAGTATATGTCGAACAACCTCCCGAATTTGAAAATTCTCCTCTTCCTAATCATGTATTCAAATTGACTAAAGCTCTCTATGGCTTGAAACAAGCTCCTAGAGCTTGGTATGAAAGGCTTAGTTCCTTTCTTATTTTAAATAATTTTACTAAAGGCAAGGTTGATACTACATTGTTTATTAAACATTTTGAAAATAATTTTCTTATTGTGCAAATTTATGTTGACGATATTATTTTTGGCTCTTCGGATGAATCACTATGTGAATCATTTGCCAAATGTATTAGTCATGAATTTGAAATGAGTTTAATGGGTGAATTAACTTTCTTTTTAGGATTACAAATCAAACAACTTAGTGATGGTATATTTCTTAACCAATCCAAATATACATTAGAATTGTTAAAACGATTTAACATGGATAATTCAAAAGTAATAAACACCCCTATGAGTACTGCGACTAAGTTAGATATGGATGAAAATAGTGAAAATTTTGATCAAAAAACATATAGGGGAATGATAGGTAGTCTACTCTACCTCACCGCGACTAGACCAGATATTATGTTTAGTGTAGGACTTTGCGCTAGGTTTCAATCTAATCCTAAATTATCTCATCTAAAGAGTGTTAAAAGAATATTTAGGTATCTTAAAGGAACTCCAAATTTAGGATTGTGGTATCCAAAATCTAAAAAATTCGATCTAATAGCTTATGCAGATGCCGATTTTGGCGGATGCAGGATAGATAGAAAAAATACATCCGGAACATGCCAATTTTTAGGACATGCACTTGTTTCTTGGACTTCCAAGAAACAAAATTCAGTTGCACTATCTACGGCGGAAGCCGAATACATTGCTGCAAGTGCATGTTGTTCACAAGTCATTTGGATGAAAATTACATTAGAAGACTATGGAATTCACTTTAAAAACATTCCCATAAAATGTGATAATACTAGTGCCATATGTCTTACTAAAAATCCAATTCAGCACTCTAGAACTAAGCACATCGACGTTAGGCATCATTTCATACGCGATCATGTCCTTAACAATGATGTTGTTCTAGAATCATTGACACAAAGCATCAATTAGCAGATATATTTACAAAAGCTTTGAATGAAGACCAATTTGAATTCATTAGAAGGGAATTAGGTATGTTAAATTGTCCCTAAGAATAAACTTGTTTGAATGGATTTTTCGTAAAGTTTTTCATTCTCTCTCCGTTCCTCGGTGACTTGTTAAATTATCTTATCCTATCTTGAGTCAAACACCGCTTCCATCTGATCAAGATTAATGATTTTATGATATTTTGAATCTCGAAATTGATTTTGATGGCTTGATTATGAGTTTCAAGTTGACGAATTGAATTTGAATGGATTTGTATTCGAATTATGATCTTGACTTATTGGAGTTACTACTCAAATTTTTTTTCTTATCCCAATCTCTTCTTTGTACATCTACAATTTTTGTTATTTATAAAAAGAAGAGATTTGATAATATGGATGAATGCTGAATTTTCCTTTAAGATGAACTCTGCGTAAATATTTTAGCATACTTAATTTTGAATGATAAAATCTTTGTATGATCAATGATAATATAGATGAGTGATGTATGATCAATGATAAAATCTTTGTATGATAAATAATGTGCTTCAAGTCTCATTCCCTTTTTGTTGATGACAAAGGGGGAGAAAAGTGATGACTTGTATCATTTTAATAGCATGACTTATATGAATTGCAAAAGCTTGTGTGATATGAATGTCTTATATGCCTTGCAAAATCCTTGAGAATATCACAAGATTGATTGATCATATTGAAAGCATGCCTTACATCGATATCATGAAATTCATGTTGAAAATCTTTATCTCCTATCGTAGTAAAAATTGTCCCATATCATTTGACTTATGATTTTCATCGAAGTTTCGCATTTACTATTGCTTAATGAGAATAACGATAAGTTCTACGGTTAGAACTTATCGGTTTATGCTTGAATTCAATGGATGAAATTCAAGTGTTTTCATCTTCTCATAATATGGCATATAGATAGGGGGAGTTATGTTTAACTCCGTCATCAATTGATTGTCATCATCAAAAAGGGGGAGATTGTTGAATCTCGGATTTTGATGATGAAATCAATTGATGGTTAATTGATCTAATCCATATTATTGAGTTAAGTGTGCAGGATTAACTACGATAACCAGAAAACACAAAGCAAGAATATCGGAGTCAAGATCGATGGACGTTTAAGAGTCCGAAGAATCGTCGGAGATGCTGCCGGAACCAACCGAGAAGAAATCGGGAACCTGTCGAAACTTTCGGAAGTTCGCCGAAGAGATTGTTGGAGGTTCACGGAGATCACCGAGAAGGCTCGGCTACTCGTTAAAGTCATCACAAGATCGGGAGTTTGATGGGAGTCCGTCGGAAGAAGTTCGTCGGAAAGCTCGCCGAAACAAGACTCGACGTTCGCGATTGAAAGCTTGCTTAGGATGTGTTTTTGTTATGTAGTTCACTTGTAATTAGGATTAGATTAAGAGATAATCCTATATCCTGGTTAGGGGCCAACTGGGCCCAAAGTCAGATATGGTTTGGGCTAAAATTAAGCCAAACTAGTGAAATCGGAGAGCCAGGCGGTGGCACCGCCTGGCTGGGCGGTAGCACCACCCAGCACCCGAGAGCTGGGCGGTGACACCTCCCGGGCTGGGCGGTTGCACCTCCCAGCACCCGAGCGCTGGGCGGTGGCACCGCTTGGCCGGGCGGTGGCACCTCCAGCATTCGGGAACCCAAAGAGAATTCAAATTTTGGAGCCCAAAATTTGAATCCTCTTGAGGCTTATAAATACCCCTCAAATCTCAGCTGAGGTTACAACTTTTGAGAAGCATTTTGATTGAGAGAAAAGTCTTAGAAAGTCTTAGCAAGTCTTGTTTTTCAATTTGCTAGAGAGTTCTCCTCCTTCTTTCTTATTGAAAATTTGTAAGAGGTTGAACTGCTTGTAAAAGGTTGTAAGAGGGGTGTTTACCCTTCCATTTCAAGAGATTTGCTAGTGGAAGGTGGGAGCCTCATCGAAGAGGGGCATCGCAAGTGGAGTAGGTCATTTGACCGAACCACTCTAAAAATCGGCGTAATCTCTGGTTTGCATTTTATTATTGTCATTTACATTACTGCAAATCTTCTTACTGCTTTAGTTCCTTATTACCCTTGCTGCGCAACTTTAAGAATACGCTTTCAAGTTAAACTTTTCAAGTTCCGTTCTTATCGTACGAAAGATTTTTTTTTAAATCGAAGTTTAAATCCGCTGCATTAATTCACCCCCCCCTCTTAGTGCCGCTCCGATCCTAACAAATCCTGCACACACAAACCAAAACTCAACTCCGATCTAGACAATTATTACAACGCGAATTGACATTCTGTTACCCGGCACGTCATTAGTTGGCGCTTCGTCCGATTATTCAGTGCATCATCCTCTCTTGCGGCTTGTTGCCCAATCGGCGGTTGACCTCCGCAACCCCGATATCCTTGGCGCAATTTCGCTCTCCTTGGCCCAATGCCCGACGTCCGAAGCATTCAGCCATCCAATATCCTGACGTGATCTCTTCCGGCGCAACGTCAATTCCTCTTGCGTCAACTGTCTAAACCTGATCGAGTAGACCTGCATCGCTCAAAATGCAGTTTAAATCATAAACACATATCAAGTGGTTTCATCATCAAAATATGAGATTCAACATCTTCTAGAAGAGAATTGGAGCCCCAAATGGTGCTTTAGAGTTGCGAATGAGACCACCGCTTAGCAGCTCACCTAACTGCTTTCTGAGTTCTGGCAACTCTAGCGGGGGCATGCGGTAGGGTGGTCTCGTTGGAGGCTTCACTCCTGGCTCCAGCTCGATGTTGTGATCCACGCCTCTGCATGGTAGAAGAGTCTTCGGCAACTCTAGTGGCATAATGTCATTGAACTCTTTTAGGATGTTCGCCGCCACAATAAGTTCATGAGTGGCCTTCTCGTCAAATGGCTCTAGCTTCATAGCAGCCATGAATGCCAGTTCGCCTTTTCGTACCCCTTTCTTCAATTGTAATGTCGATATATGTTAGGGTTTCTTAGTTCCCCTCTGAGAGACGGGAACCACACAAGAGTCGTCACCTCCCATCACACATAGGGAGTTAAGAAACGGCATTGGCACCAACTTCGCCGTGTGCATAAACTCCATTCCAAGAATCACTTGGAAGTCATCTATGGCACTGCCATCATATTTATGCTCTTGCTCCATGTTTCGATCTTGATGGGAACTCCCTTTGCTAACCCGGAGATTCGCCTAGCCTTCGAGTTCACCGCCTTCATTCGACTCGGGCTCTTCTCCAAGATCAGCCTAAGTCGTTTTTCTTCTCGGTCGGTAATAAAATTGTGGGTAGCGCCCGTGTCCACCATTGCATGGGTCATTTGGCCATTGAGCTTAATGTCTACATACATCAGCTTGCCACTTCCTGCTTTTTGTAGCCTTGTCTTCGTGTTCTCCCCCACTTGACCCCACATGGCATTCAACAAACACATTGCTCCTATCCGGGATCCTTGCGACTCCTCATCGTCGCTGCTGGATTCAGAACTACTTAAACTAAAAGCAATAGCCTTGCCCTTGTCCGATTTGGGGACATGGATGGAAGCTGTTAAAGTATTGAGTGCATGTTTTTGTGGGTACTCCCTCACCATGTGCGGCCCTCCACACAAGAAGCATCCGCCAGGTTTCAGGGCCTTGCCTTTCGGGCTTGACCCTTTGTGGGAACTTTTCTTCTTTTGTTCGCCCCCGAGCTCCTTCCCTCGAGAATATTTTAGAGGGCGATTGCTTGAAGGTTGTTTCCTTCTTCCCGAGTCTTTAAAGAAAACAAAGTTGGTGAGCCTTTCTGCAGTAGCAATTGCCCCGATCAAATCGGTGACATTCCTTCGATGTAGTTCTTATTGCGCCCATAGCTTCAAACCATCAAGGAAGCTGAACAGCTTATCCTTCTCGGACATGTCCTGGATGTCCAGCATTAGCGCAGAAAATTACTTCACGTAGTCTCGGATGGAAGCATTTTGGCGGAGTTATCTCAATTTCCTTCTTGCGACGAACTCGGTGTTCTCCGGTAGGAACTGAGTTCTTAACTCTCGCTTCAAGTCCTCCCATGTGTCAACTCGATATCGACCTTGTTGGATCTCCTCCCAATGGGTTTGCCACCAAAGTTTTGCATCTTCGTTCAAATACATGGGCGTTATAGAAACTTTGGTTTCTTCAGAATCAGGCCTCATAGCTCGGAAGTATTATTCCATATCGAACAAGAAATTCTAGAGCTCTTTGGCATCTCTGGCCCCTCCATAACCATGAGGCTTGGGTGCCCTTGAGTTCTATGGCTATGCAACACAGGTGTTGCTTCCTTCCGCAGTTAGTGCTCTTGTGAGCATGGTCACCCTCGAAGTGAGTTCCGCCACAACTTCCTGCAGGTGTTGCACGGAGTCTTTGGTGTCATCTGACAATCGGTCGACTATGGCCTCAACCTTGTTAATCCTGGACTCCGCTTCTTCTTGCAAGCTCTCTACCCCAACAAGCCTTCGTTGGCCATAGTAGAGTTCCTCCAAACTCACTTCAAGAACATCCAAGCGGGTTTCCGCCGTTGTGAGTCTCTCCTTATGACTCTTTTTCTCGGTCGGTGCTCCAGATTGCGCCTCCTCCACTCGCGGAGAGTAGCCAATTTCTCGATCATCATGTTCGCTGCCATGCTCCTCATGAGTGGCTCCAACAGCATGAGAGCGAGTGTGCACTTGTAGCCCACCTATGGCTGCTTGGGGCAAGGATCCGACTTACCCTGTCTTGCTTGATTCGCCACGATGCTTTGCCATGGTGAAGTTACAAAGTTCCTTCGCTGCTCACTCGAAGTGCTTGCCCGCTTTGATACCACAATGTCATGGCCTTAACTGGAATTGCCTAAGGCATGAGGCACCCTTTGAAAGTTGAACGAACAGCTGCAAGTCCACAAACAGCTGCTCACTGGGTGTCGGGGGCGACAACAAGTTCCCATCAAAGTAACGCGCGAACTTACGAAAGGTTGTTCAACGCCCGACACTATACCAAAGCCCCATCCAGCCCTATGCCACCTAGGGGGTTCTAGGGTGTTGAGATGGCTGATGTTTTGCGTGCAGCAGCGGGCTACAGAAATCAGCCCATGGCATGCGAAAACAGAGCTATTTTGGGGCTGTTTTGTTTGGTTCGGTGAGCGGTCGCACTATAGCGCTGCAACTTATTCGAACTTACATTTTTACAAGCAAAAGGACTTAAAACCAAGCCAAAACATGCTACCAAGCAGTTGTACATGTAGATTAGAGCGACGAACGGTTCGTTGAACGGAGTTGTTGCGGGGTGCACGACGACCGTTCGTGACAACAAGGACAAGTGAGTTGGGAAGAATGCATAGCGCATTGCTAAGTTCAAGTTACGGCTTGACATTGGCAACCAAACTTAATGGTGCTCATGTTAAGCGGGGTGCTTGGCAAAGGATACGACCATACAAAGAGGGTTGAGTTGCTAGGCGACCAAAAGACTTATGCAAAGCTAATAGGAGTGAGGGGAATTACCAACTCGAAAAATTTGATGCTTATGCAAGGGCTTATATGTGAACGACGGACTATTCATGACCATCCTAAGGTGAACAAAAGTCAATGCCATAGAGCATTAAAACTTTCTCTTTGATATGGGAAGGATATGTTTATAAGAGAATGAAGTTTGCAGTAAGTTCAACATGTCGATAGGCCTTAAGGGGTGCAATGGGGGTTATATTATCGAATAGTCACAATCTAAGAAGTGTGTTCACGGTGTTAGAATAGTGCATAGTTTGTTCAACAAGGCAAAGTAGTCTAAGACGATGGTGGTCTCTTAAACTTCTAGAGAGAAGGATGCGAAGAGAAAACTTGCTCTAACGAGACAGATATCCAAGAAGGATAAATCCCGATTCTCTAAAGAAAAAATAATATGCAATGAATCACACATGTTGAGGAGGGATCTCTCAAGACAACAGCTCCATAGAGCTTAAAGAACTAAGCGAGCGATAAGGAGTCATCGCATGATCTCATACGAGGTAATACATTGGTGTATGTGTTGTAAGATCAAGTGAGAGAACAACCCTAGGCAACACCAAATTAAGGCACACTTAGAGTCAATGTGAAAATCGAACTCAAGGGAGGGTTGACTCATGAAATGATAGGTGTAAGGGCCACCATCAATTCAATATAAACCGAGGAGTAGAGCAACTTTAGTGGAACTTGGTGAAATACCCAAGCTGCATGAAGGGAGTCGACGTAAAAGAGGGAACATGGAGCGAAAGCATAAGCTTTCCATGGACAGAGATTAAGGGCATAAACTCTTGTAGAGGCAAAAATAAGATTATTTCATTCCATGAGTCCCCTGTTCTAATAGAGCAGACTTATCTTACATGGTGCCAAAGTTGAAGGGAGCTTCTGTTGAATCTCGTATTTTGATGATGAAACCAATTGATAATTGTGTTGATGTTTTAAATCTGCGTTTTGAGTAACGCAGGATGCTTCGATCAGGATGAGATAATTAAAGCAGGAAAAATCATATTGGGCCGGAGGAACATGTCAGAAGATTGGACGTCGGGCCGGTGGATCGGTCGACGTATCGACAGAAGGCTTCGGGCCGTGGATTTAGGCATCAGGCCAAGAAGAGTGGACATTGCGCCAAGGATATCGAAGTTGCAGAGTCAACTAGCCGATTGGGCAATAGGCCGCAGGAGAGGACGATGCGCCGAAGAATCGGACGAAGCGTCGAGGGACCAATGACATGCCGGACAACATGATTATTGCTTAGTATTAATTGTTTAGATCAAAGTGTGTTTTATATGTGCAGAATTAACTACGATAGTAAGGCATGAAGCAAAATGAAGTCCTGGAGCCAAGGACGCGACATCGTTGGAAGTTCGAGAGTTCGTCGGAAGTCCGGACATTCATCGGATGTTCTGGAGGAACCAACCGAGAAGTCTCGGAGCTTGCTAGAGAAGCTTGTCGGAACTCTCCAAGAGGATCGTCGCAAGTCCAGGAGTTTGCCAGGAGTCCACCGGAGCATCGCCGAGGGTTCATTGGATGTTCGTCGGAAGTTCGCCGAAAGCTCGTTGGAAAAACCAAGACTTACAGACTTGTAAGTCTTAGGAAATCATAGTTAGCACGTAATTGGGCTTGAATTTGGGCCAATCCAATTAAGGGCCAGCTAGGCCCATGTAAGAACTATGTTGAGCCTAATAAGAAGCCCAAACAGTGCCCCAAGAAGACTCACCGTCGTGGCATAGTCTTCGAGACTATGTCAAGCGATGGTACCGCCAGCCTAGGCAGTTGTACCACCCCTAACAGGGTGCCAGGTAGTGGTACCGCTAGTCTGGGAAGTGGTACTGCCCAGCACTAGCCCCCAGGTGGTGGTATCACCAGACCTGGGCAGTGATACCACCTAGGGCAGTGTCAGTCAAACTGACACTGAGTGGTGGTACCGCCCGTGCTCGAGGAACCCAAGATGAGATATTTTTAGGCTCTAAGTTTGAATCAACTTGAAGCCTATAAGTACCCCTCTCATCCCTAGTTAAAGCATACAAGCACAGAGAGATTAAAAGAGAGAAAACGCTACTGTGATCATAAGTGTAATCCCTCCTCTAGCTTTAAACTTAGAATCCTATTTAGAGAGGAGAGTGAGTGCTTGTAAGGGTTATCTTCTAAACCCGGTAAAAAGAGAAGAGGGGTGTAAAAAGTGATTGGCCTTTGCCTATTGAAGGAAGGCCTCTAGTGGACATCAGTGACCTCGTCGAAGGAGGAAGCCAAAAGTGGATGTAGGTCAAGATTGACCGAACCACTCTAAATATCTGTTTGCATTTACTTTCTGCTATTTATCTTAATTGCAAATTCCCTCCATTGCTTTATATCAACTACACTTCAGTATGCTTTCAATTTAAGTTAAGTTTCCGAAAATAATTTTATATCGGAAATGGTTTTATCGTACGAAGCCTTTTTAAACCGTCGTGATTTTACCGCTACACTAATTCACCCCCCCTCTTAGTGCCGACCCTGATCCTAACAATTGGTATCATAGCCTCGTTATTTCTCACTTGGATTAACACCCAAGAGAAATGGCTCTTTTCGGCTTTCAAGACGGTCACTCTCTCATTCGTCCTCCCTTTTTCAATGGGACGGACTACACTTATTGGAAAACTCGAATGAGAGTTTTCTTGTTTTCATTGAATCTCGACTTATGGCACATAGTCGAAAACGGATTTGAAATATCTTTTCTTCCGATGAACAATTGCAATGATTTAGAGAAGAAGATGTTTTCTTTAAATGCAAATGCTATAAATGCCTTATTTTACGCTTTAGAAAAAAATAAGTTTATGCATGAGATTTTAAAGTTATACATGATGATTTTTGTGATTTATTGGTCTTGATGGTTTTATGACAAAATTTATTTTTCGATCCTAAATGTTGATGCATGTTTTTATTTGACATAAATGAAAAAGCATGCTAACATGAAATCAATCACTTAAAATGAAACACTTAAAAAAGGGAAAATATATTATCAATGAAAATGATTTTGATGATTTGAATTTGAAATGAGTTTTATCAAAATCATGATCTTGATTTCTTGGAATAACATGATATTTCCTTTGATGATCATTTTAATTATTTAAAAGGAGATTTGTCGAAATGATTCATGGAATTTTGGATTCATGACTTGATCCTTCATTTGTTTATGAGATGGTTAAAATCTTTGTACCTTTGAATTCTTCCCTTCTCCTTTCAATTTTTGAATTTATGCATGTTATATGTTGAAGATTTGAAACCATGTTTTAATATCATGCACACCCAAGAAATGTTGATTTGATAAATTGAATGAATTGAAAATGAATGATGATTTTTCTCTTGAATATAACTTGTGATATTTTTTATGAATCATAATCTTGATTTCTCGATATTCGATACATGAAATTTTATTATGAATCAAGATTTTTCTTTAATCGATCTCCTAAGATTTTCTTTTGATTATTTATGAGGAGGTTTTTCAAAAAGAAATCATGCCTTTTGATATTCACATGTTCTAATCTTTCATCATATGATTTTTATGCAATTCCTTGTATTCATGAAACGTTTATCTCATCACCCAATTATTTTCTTTTTAATATTCTTCATGTGATGATATGAATGCATAAAACACTTATGATAATAATGCATGTAATGATAAAATATTCATGATAAAAAATTATTTTGACACTCACATCTTGATTTTTTCATCTATGTTACCTTACCTTTGTCATAATTTAGAAATTGATGTAAAGGGTCTTCCCTTCTTTTTGACAATAACAAAGGGGGAGCAAAATGTGCTAGAAAGCGAATATGCTAGCTTGCACAATTCGAAAAAAAAAAAAAGGCAAACTTGCTAACTTGCTAATCTCAAAAAGAAAGCAAGAAGTGCTATCTTGCAAATCTCAAGAGAAGCAATGTTTGCTAAGTTACACATTTCAAAAAGAGTCAAAATAGTCCATCTTGCACACCTCAAAAGATGTAAAATTTTGCTAACTTTATTTATGTGTAAAATTTGATAGCTTGCATACTATAGATTTGCATGCCAAAAGTGCTATCTTGCCTATCTCAAAATGCAAAACATGCTAACTTGCACTTTACAATGAAAGCAAAATTGCTAGCTCAAACATTGCAAAGGAAGCAAAAAATTGCTAGCTTGCAACTTACATATTTCAAGAAGCAAGAGTTGCTTTCTTGATCATCTCTAATTTGCTAGCTTATATGAAGTAGAACATGCTATATTGTTACCTTGCATATCTACAACTTGATAGCTTGAATGTTTTAAGTATGATGTAACACTTGCCAAATTTTCTAGCTTACAAATTGCATGATGATAAAACTTCATATTTTTCATGCAACGATTTGAATTTATGTTTAAACACATGAGAATTGTCCTTCTCCTTTTTGTTGATGACAAAGGAGGAGAAGTATGTTGATTGTATGTCATGATTTGATCAAGACATGTTACTTGGATTTTTAAATCCAAGAGTTTCTATCAATAAGGCATATTGATAGGAGGAGTTTGGTTAAACTCCGGGAGTTAAGTTTAACTCCATCATCAATTGGTTGTCATCATCAAAAAGGGGGAGATTGTTGAATCTCGTATTTTGATGATGAAACCAATTGATAATTGTGTTGATGTTTTAAATCTGCGTTTTGAGTGACACAGGATGCTTCGATTAGGATGAGACAATTAAAGTAGGAAAAATTATGTTGGGCCGGAGGAACATGTCAGAAGATTAGACGTCAGGCCGGTGGATCGGTCGATGTATCGACAGAAGGCTTCGGGCCATGGATTCAGGCATCGGGCCAAGAAGAGCGGACATTGCGCCAAGGATATCGGAGTTGTGGAGTCAACTAGCCGATTGGGTAATAGGCCACAGGAGAGGACGATGCGCCGAAGAATCGGACGAAACATCGAGGGACCAATGACATGCCGGACAACATGATAATTGCTTAGTATTAATTGTCTAGATCGAAGTATGTTTTACATGTGTAAGATTAACTATGATAGCAAGGCATGAAACAAAATGAAGTCTTGGAGCCAAGGATGCGACATCATTAGAAGTTCGAGAGTTTGTCGGAAGTCCGAACGTTCGTCGGATGTTTTGGAGGAACTAATCGAGAAGTCTCGGAGCTTGCTAGAGAAGCTCATCGGAACTCTCCAAGAGGATCGTCGCAAGTCCAGGAGTTTGTCGGGAGTTCGCCGGAGCATCATCGAGGGTTCGTCAGATATTCGCCGGAAGTTCGCCGGAAGCTCGCTGGAAGAACCAAGACTTACGAACTTGTTTAGCTTAGAATATGTCTTAGGAAATTGTAGTTAGCACGTAATTGGGCTTGGATTTAGGCCAACCCAATTAAAGGCCAACTAGGCCCATATAAGAACAGTGTTGGGCCCAATAAGAAGCCCAAACAGTGCCCCAAGAAGACTAACCGTCATGGCACAATCTTCGAGATTGTGTCAGGCAGTGGTACCGCCAGTCTGGGCGATTGTACGTCCCCTGGCGGGGTGCCAGGTGGTGGTACCGCCTAGCGCAGGCGATGGTATCGCCCGTGCCCGGGGAACCCGGGATGAGATGTTTTTAGGCTCCAAGTTTGAATCAACTTGAAGCCTATAAATACCCCTCTCATCCCTGGATAAAGCATATAAGCACAGAGAGATTAAAAGAGAGAAAACGCTACTGCAATTAAGATTAACCGAACCACTCTAAATCTCGGTTTGCATTTACTTTCTACTATTTATCTTAACTGCAAATTGCCTCCATTGCTTTATATCACCTACACTTCAGTATGCTTTTAATTTAAGTTAAGTTTTCGAAAATGATTTTACGCAAAAATGATTTTATCGTACGAAGTCTTTTTAAACCGTCGTGATTTTACCACTGCACTAATTCACCCCCCCCCCCCCCCCCTCTTAGTACCCACCCTGATCCTAACAGCTTTGAGGCATATGTACCTTATATTGGCAAAGCACTTGATGGAGGGACTAAGGTAACTCAACTTGCAGAGGTGAAGTTGGGGTTAGAAGGTCTTAGCACAGGACAAGAGGATTTGGAGATAGGTACTCTTAAAGAATATGTCATAGTGTTGTCATTCAAGTTATCACAAAGAAAGCTATGCACAATAGAGATTATACTATGGGCAATGACCTAGGATCTAAACAATGATGCATTAATTTCAATGAAATCGATGGACTTCGAGAACTACTAGGTGATGGACTATCTTAGAGCTATGCTTTGTTTAGGTGTGACCTAATAGCAAGTGGATGAAGGTTAATTGTCAAATGAGTGAACACAATTAGAGATGGTGGAAGCCTTACGATGCGCTGGTGGATGCCACACATGGAGAGATCATAGTTCGTATTTATCCCACAAAGACTAAAATGCAATGGAGATGTCACCAGGAGGCGACATAGTATAGCAAGATCATGGTGGAACAATTTAAGGCAATGTGGCACACACAAAAGAATTCGTATGAGGGACTTCACTATATGAAGGTATGATCGAGAGCTACTAGGAGCTCTATTTCAGTGAATAACACGATGGAAAGAAAGACTATAGATTTAACGAATGAATGTCATGGTACCGCAAAGGTGAGTCTTCCATCCATGTATCAAATTTTGTACCAGATGAAAACCTTAGTCATCAGTATATGAGAGTTGTATATCACTGATGGGGATTCCGAGTGTAAGTATTAGTGAGTCCCATGGGGAAAACTTGATCATGCAGATGTATGATTGGAGTGGCTAGAGAATTGGACTACTCTAGAGCTCATATTCACTTAAGAGAGTCCAACAAATCAGAAGATACTATCGAGTGAGTAATTGTTATTACCAAAGATGCAAAAGAGAATAGAATCAGTATGAGCCCTGCAACATAATGGTGGAGGCCATGTATGGGAGTTATAGTCTATCTTTCCACCAACTATAGGGAATTGCTCGGAGAACACAGAGGTGTTAAAGGCAAGTGGTCAAAAGAGGCAAGAAAATGACGACGAGTTTAGAGGGGCTTAGCTACTCAAAACTAAGCATTAGTTAGAATTAAGGTAGACTCAAAGGAGTGTCATAGTGTCGCAAAGGCAAATTTACCAATTGTGAAGAAAGAGACATAGTTGCAAGGCAACATATAATGTTAAGACCATTTCAGCACTAAGAGGGGGTGGGAGTGAATTAGTGCTTTCATGAAAATTACATCGATTCGAAAATTTCATTCGATAAAGGTTGTATCGGAAATGAATTTAACTTGAAACATTCGAAAAGTGATTTCATTCGATAAAGGCCATATCGGAAATGAGCTTAACTTGAAACGTTCATAAAGTAGTGAGCAAGTAAATCATTTAGTAATGAGAATGAAAAGCAGAACAGAAATACAAACCGAGTTTATATTGGTTCAATCGTTGCGACCTACGTCTCTCCCGATTCCTATTCCGTCGAGGCCACTAACATTCACTAACGATCTTCATTTAATGGGCGAAAACCAATTACCCTCTTACAACTCTTTCTCATTTTCATAGGTTTAGGAGATAACCTTTACAAGTCTCACACCTCTCTTAGAATGATCTCAAAACTTTAAGTAGGAGGAGGAGGACACTTATCAGTTTTAAATACTTTACAACTCAGAATCACTATGATTTTTGTTCTCTTTTCATGCACTTTCAAGCAGGAAAGAGTAGAGTATTTATAGGCCACAATGGCTTAAAAAATAGAGCTATAAAAGGTTTCATCTTGGGTTTTTGGGGTACTAGTGGTACCACCGCCATTACTGAGTGGTACCATCGCCTATCAGGCTAACAATTGTCAGGACTACCGTCCAGTCTAGGTGGTACTACCACTTGCCAAACTGACACTGGGTGGTACCACCATCCAATCTGGGCGATACCACTGCCTAACATTGGCGGTACCATCGCCTAGGTTTCCCGGAGACGTTCATTGTCTCATAAGTGGTTCCACCCCCTAACCTGGTGGTACCATCACTTGGGCTAACTTCAGAACATTGAATTGGGCTTTTAATAGCCCAATTTAATCCTGATTTAGATCCAATTGGCCCCTAATCAAGTTGGTATGGTTACAGCCAAAACCAACTCAATTAGACTCTAAAACTATGACAATCAAAACTCTATATCATTGGTTCATCTGAACTCTTGATGAACTTTTGATGCATCATCCAAACCATTGACGTATCGTTCGATCCATCGGCATGTTGACTCCTGCAACATCTAATCTTGGTGCAACGTTCGATTCTTCCAACTTGATGCCTGATTTCTGACTCCACCCAATGTTTGATTCTTCTTATTTTAATTGTTTTGTCTTTTCATAATCGAAGTTAGTCCTGCATCACTTTTCTTAAAAATACATATTAGATCATAAACTCATCAATTAATTTCACCATCAAAATCTGGGATTCAATAATCTCTCCCTTTTTTATGATCACAACCAATTGACGATGGAGTTTAAACTAAACTCTCCCAATCTTTATGTCATATTGAAAGAAATGTTGAATTCAAAACAATGGTAACCTACTAGTCATAATATCTTTGAATTCAAGTCAAAACAATCATGAATCATAATGATCATATGCAACACATCATATCAAAGTAATCTTTACTAACATCATGTGCATATTATTACATAGATTATCATAATAAGTTTAAGTATTGCATACATCGTTGATCATATGCAAGACATCATTACTTGCATCATTATTTTAAATTGAAGTATTGCATGCATAAATTCAACATATCAAATCATTACTTAGGCATATCATGCATGTGTTAAAAATGGTAGTATCACTAGTCTCCTGAGACTATGATCGTTAGTGGCATATATTTTTAACATTTTAAAAATATCATTACATCATTACTTCTCCCCTTTTGTCATCAACAAAAAGGAGAAAAATACAACTAGAATTTTTTTAAAAAAATAATGTAAGCTAGTAAATTAGCAAGTTTTATATTATTTTAGAATATACAAGCTAGCAAGTTTTTTTAGATGTATAGGGTAGCAACTAGCTCTTGGAGCTTGTTTTAATCCATAGAAAGCCTTAGATAACTTAAACACATGGTTCGAAAAAATAACATTCTCAAATCTGGATGGTTGTTCAACATAAACTTCTTCAAAAATAAAACTATTAAAAAAAAAACTTTTAACATCAATTTAAAATAACTTAAAATTATTACAACTAGCATAGGTAAGGAGTTTCCTTTTGACTTCTAATCTTATCATAAGAACGAAGGTTTCTTCATAATCGATACCTTCTTCTTGGTTGAAACTTTTGACTACTAATCTAACCTTGTTTCGAACTATGATACCAAGTGCATCTTGCTTGTTTCTAAAGACTCATTTAGTGCCAATTACAAAATGGTTACTAGGTCTAAGAACAAGCTTCCACATCTCATTTTTCTCAAATTGATTTAATTTCTCATGCATTACAAAAACTCATGAATCATCTTTTAGAGCATCCTCAATGTATTTGGGTTCAATTTGAGATAAAAAAGTTACATTAATAAAAAATTTTAAAAGAAAAACGAGTTTGGAAGTAGATGCATCCAAGTTTCTTGGGAGAGGAGAATTTTTATTCAAATTTAAAGTGTCAAAATCAAAATCATCATTAAAATTATGTTTCATAAACTCGAAAATATCATTTAAAACAACATGAATAGATTCCTCTATAATTAAAGTTCTTTTATTAAAGACACAAAAAGTTTTAGAAATAGAGGAATATCTAAGAAAAATGCCTTCATCGTATTTTACATCAAATTTTCCTAAGACATCATTTTTATTTAAAATAAAATATATATAATCAAAAATTTTAAAATATAAAATATTAGATTTTTTATTGTTCCATAATTTATAAGGAGTTTTAGAAAGTAATGGTCATACGAGAACCTCATTTATGACATAACATGTCATGTTAACGGTGTCGGCTCAAAAATATTTAGGTAAGCTATATTCATTAAGCATGGTTCTTGCTATTTCTTGAAAACTCCTTTTTTTTCTCTTTATAACTCCATTTTGTTGTGGGTTTTAGAAATTATGATCATACTCATTTAACTTATAAAAATTATTAAAATCATAGTTTTTAAATTCACCACCATGATCACTTGGAATAGAGAAAATCATAAAACCCTTTTTATTTTGAACTAGTTTGTAAAACTTCAAAAAATATTTAAAGCAATCACTTTTATGTGCTAAGAAGTATGTCCAAGTATATCTACTATAATCATCAACTATCACAAAAGCGTATTTACTATCTCCTAGACTTATGATATCAATTGGTCCAAATAAATCTATATGGAATAATTGTAGTGGTCTAGAGATACTTGATTTTTAGACTTAAAGCTACTCTTTATTTATTTTCCTAGTTGGTATACATTAAAAACTTTATCTTTGACAAATTTAATTTTATGCATACCTCTTACAAGTTCTTTAGTTGTAATTTATGAAATTAGTTTTATACTTACATGGCCTAATCTTCTATGCCAAAGCCATGCATCATCGTTTAAAACCGAAAAGAAAGTTTCATCACAAAACTCATCAAGATCAATAGTATAGATATTATTAGTCCTTAAGGCAATCATATTAAATCTCGGATTTTGATGATGAAACAAATTGATAGTGTTTATGATTTGATCTGTGTTTGGAGTGACGTTGGAAGCTTCGATCAGGGAGAGACAATTAAAACAGGAAGAATCATGTTGGGCCAGAGTAGAACATGTCAGAAGATTGGATGTCGAGCCGCAGGATCAGTCGACGTATCGGCAGAAAGCTTCAGGCCATGAGTTCGAGCATCGGGCCAAGAAGAGCAGAAATTGTGCCAAGGAAATCGGATTTGCGGAGGTCAACTGGTCGATTGGGCAATAGGCTGCAAAAGAGGACGATGAGCCGAAGAATCGGACGAAGCGTCGATGAACCAATGACATGTCGGATAACATTTGATTAGCTTAGTAATAATTATCTAGATTAAAGTAGGCTTTAATTGTACAGGATTAACTATGATAGAGATCAAGGCATAAAGCAAATTAAAGTCTCGGAGTCAAGAACGAGATTTCGTTGGGAGTTCGAGAGTTCGTCGGAAGTCCCGACGTTCATCTGAAGTTCTATCGGAATTGATCGAGAAGTCCAGAAGCTTGCCAGAGAAGCTTATCGGAACTTGCCAAGATGATCATCGTGAAGTCTATGAGTTTATTGGGAGTTCGCTAGAACATTGCCGAGAGATTGTTGAAAGTTCGTCGGAAGCTCGCCGGAAGAAACCAAGACTAACCGAACCGGATTTGCTTAGTATATGCCTTAAAATTCGTAGTTAGCACATAATTGGGTTGAAATTGGTCTTACTCAATTAGGGGTCAATTGGGCCCAAGTTTGGGTTAAGTTGGGCCAAGTGTAAAAGCCCAAATAGTGACCCAACAGGTAAAACCGTCGTGGCACAATCTCCGAGACTATGTCAGGCGGTGGTACCGCCCAGACTCAGTCTCTAAGACTATCAAGCAGTGGTAATGCCAGACTAGGCGGTGGTACCGCCGAGTGTCAGTGCTACAAGCAGCGATATCGCCCAACACAAGCAGTGGTACCGCTAGGACCCGGGAAACCTAGGATAAGACACTTTTAGGCTCCAAGTTTAAATCCACTTGAAGCCTATAAATACTCCTCTCATCCCTAGTTAACATACACACACTTCAGAGTAAAAAGAAAAGAAAATACTATTGTAATCTTGTGTGTACTCCTCTCAAACTCTAAGTATTAGTGAAGTTTAAGAGAGGAGGTTGTGGGGGTGTAAAGGTTCTCTCTCGGGCCTGCAAAAGGAGAATAGAGTTGTAAGAAGGTGGTTGGTCTTCGCCTATTGAAGGAAAACTATTAGTGGATGCTGGTGGCCTCGACGGAAGAGGAATTGGTGGAGTGGATGTAGGTCACAACGACTGAACCACTATAAAAATCTGGTTAATATTTATCTTTATTCTAAACTAAATCCTTACTTACAATACACTCTCATATGCTTTCAAGTTAATATCTTTTCAAGATCGGTTTTTATCGTTAGAAATTTTTTTCAAAACTGATATTTTTATCCACTGCACTAATTCCGCCCCCCCCCCCCCACCCCCCACCCCTCTTAGTGTTGACTTGTTCCTAACAGTTGGTATTAGACCCACGTTATTTCTCATTTGGTTTAACACCCAAGAGAAATTGCTCTTTTCAGATTTCAAGAGGGTTTTTCAATCGTTCGTCCTCCCATGTTCAATGGGACGAACTACACTTATTGGAAAACTCAAATGGGAGTTTTCTTACTTTCAATAGATTTGAATTTATGGAATATTATCGAAAACGGTTTTAAAAAGTCTTCTACTCCAATGAAAGAATCGAATGATTTGGAGAAGAAAACTTTTTTCTTTAAATGTTAGAGCTTTGAACGCTCTATTTTGTGCTTTGAGCAAAAATGAGTTTAATCGAGTTTCTACCTATGAAATGGCTTTTGACATTTGGCACACACTGGAAATCACTCACGAAGGCATGAATAGAGTTAAAGAGTCTAAAGTAAATCTTTTGATACATGATTTCGAGTTGTTTCATATGAAACCAACAAGTGAAATTATTGGAGACATGTATATCTATTTTACGGATGTCGTCAATGGTTTAAAAATTCTTGGTAAAAGTTTTTCGAATCTTAAGCTTGTGAATAAAGTTTTATGATCGCTTTCTAAAAATTGGGATTCGAAAGTAATGGCTATTCAAGAGGCAAAAGATTTTGACCATTTTTCACTTAATGAACTTATTGGGTCCTTGATGACCTATGAAATGATGTGTCATGCACATAAAGAACTCGAGAACAACCTTCCAAAGAATAGGAAGAATTTGGCACATAGAACTCAAGATGACCACTCGAGCGAAAGCTCAAGTGATGATGACCTTAAACTTTTCACAATAAAACTTAAAAAGTTCTTAAAATGTAAATCAAAAAGTAAAAATGAACTTAAAAAAAAATTACTAAAGGACGAATCGAGTTCATCCGAAGATGAAGAACAAACCAACAAAGGCGAGATGGCAAACTACACCTTAACGACTTTCGATGATGAGGTAACCAAAACCCCTTTGATTTATTTCGAAATTACATAATGCATGTCATGAGTTGTTTTTAAATTAGTTTAGAAAATTTATATATATATAATTTATTTTAAATTGCATGATGTAATAAAAAATAAAAAAAAAAATTTGGGATCATGCTAGTAATTTTGAAAATGATAATGACAATTGCATGTTTTATGAAAATAAAACAAAATGATAGATCTAATGCTTGTACATCTAATAAGATTAATCTTATGTATGTTTTTAAGAAGCAATAGTGTGTATCATGTTGATTTCCATATTGCCTTGCGATTATAAATGATGATGTATGGCTTTTCTATGAAAGATTAAGCATGAAAAGTTAGATGCACCTAAAAAGAAAATTGCATAACTATAACAAATAAAATGATTTTGATTGAAAATACTTTATGCTTAATGAAATCAATTTTAATGATTTAATGATACATAATGAAAATATTAAAAGTTTTGATACCATGCTTGATGATTTTATACTATGCATAAGATTTTAAGGTTATACATGATGTGATTTATGGCTTATTAATCTTTATCGCAATGAAAGTTATTTTTTCGGTTTTAAATAAGATGGATAGTTTTCATATGAAAAACTTGAGCATATTTATATGAAATCAATCACATAAAATGAAACACATAAAAAGGAAAATGAATTATCATTGGAATTAAAATGATGAATCAAATCTCTTGTTTGAAGAAGCTTTATGTTTAATGTGATACTTTTTTTGTCTTGATGGTTTTTATGACGAAATTTATTTTTCGATCCTAAACGTTGATGCATGTTTTTATTTGGCATAAAAGGACAAAGGCATGCTTGTATGAAACAAACAACTTAAAATAAAACACATAAAAATGGAATACATTTTCCATCTCTATCTTATTGATTTTTTGATAAAAGATTAATTAATCCATATATATTATGCTTTTATGAATCTCTTGGACTATGAAAATAAATTTGAATGAGTTTTATCGAAATCATAATTTCTCGAGATTTAGAACATGAAATCTTTTATGAATCAAGATATCTTATTATGTATTCTCATATTGTTTAAAAGGAGATTTTTTTATGATTCATGATTTTTTTTAATTATAACTTGAGATTTTTCTTTAATCTTGATCTTGATAACTTGAGTTTTTCTTATGCATAAATTGAAATATTTTTCTCATATGTTTCTTTTTGTGATTTACTAATAAAAAAATAAATGATGAATGTTTGGTATCATGATCAAATTGTTGATTTAATGCATGAAGTGATAAATGCTTAAAAATTTTAATGTCTTAGTATCATGTATGATATGCCCATAGTTATGATTGATTTATTTGTAACATGCATGGTAGGATGTAATGTAATTTGACATTTTGATACCATCATGATTTGAAATATTTATAATTTGTATATCGCATGATATGATTGAATCATTGTTGTAAAAGAAAAAGGAAATTGTTAGCTTGCACATTGCAAAAGAGAACAAAAAAATATGCTAGCTTGAATAATAAAACTTTAGATTATGTTTATAATGCAAATTTATTATTTATCTTTGTCATGTTGTGAAAATTGATGTAAAGGAAAAAAGAATTACAAAATTATATTCTTCCCTTCTTTTTGACAATGGCAAAGGGGGAGATAAAATCCGCTAGCTTGCATGATAATATATAAAAAAAGAAGCTAAAACTTGTTAGCTTGCACACCGCAAAGAGACCAAAACTTGTTAGCTTGCTTATATCAAAAGAGAATCAAAAAGTACTATCTTGTTTATCTCAAGAAGCAAAACATGCTAATTACAAACTTGAAAAACTCAAAATTATTGCTAGCTTGCGTGTTCTAAAATGTTACAAAGCTTATATCTCAAACACTTGATAGTTGCACTTCTCCTTTTTGTTGATGACAAAGGGGGAGAAATATGATGATGTTATGCATAATTTTATCATAACATGTTGCTTGGATTTTTGAATCCAAGAGTTCTATCAATATGGCATATTGATAAGGGGAGTTAAGGTTATCTCCGTCATCAATTGGTTGTCATCATCAAAAAGAGAGAGATTGTTAAATCTCATATTTTGATGATGAAACAAATTGATAGTGTTTATGATTTGATCTATGTTTTGAGTGACATAGAAAGCTTTAATCAGGGAGAGACAATTAAAGCAGGAAGAATCATGTTCGGCCGGAGTAAAACATGTTAGAAGATTGGATATCGAGCTAGAGGATCGGTCGATGTATCGACAGAAGGCTTCGGGCCATGAGTTCGGACATCGGGCCAAGAAGAGCGAAAATTGTGCCAAGGAAATCAGAGTTATGGAGGTCAACTGATCGATTGGGCAATAGGCCGCAAGAGATAACGATGCGCCGAAGAATCAAACGAAGCGTTGATGAACTAATGACATGCCGAACAACATTTGATTAGCTTAGTAATAATTGTCTAGATCAAAGTAGGTTTTATTTATGCAGGATTAACTATGATAGTGATCAAGGCATAAAACAAAATGAAGTCCCGGAGTCGAGAATGAGATTTCGTTGGGAGTTCAAGAGTTCGTCAGAAGTTCGGACGTTCGTCGGATGTTCTATCGGAATTGATCGAGAAGTCCAAGAGCTTGCTAGAGAAGCTCGTCGGAACTCGCTAAGTAGATCATCGTGAAGTCTAGGAGCTTGTCAAGAGTCTACTGAAACATTACCGAGAGATCGTCGGAAGATCGTCGTCAGAAGAAACCAAGACTAACTAGACCGGATTTACTTAGTGTATGCCTTCAAATTCGTAGTTCGCACATAATTGGGTTGGAATTGGGCCAACTCAATTAGGGGTCAATTGGGCCCAAGTTTGGGCTAAGTGTAAAGGCTCAAATAGTGACCCAACAGGTAAAACCGTCATGGCACAGTCTCCGAGACTATGTCAGGCGGTGGTACCGCCCAGACTCAGTCTTCGAGACTGTCAAGTGGTGGGATTGCTAGTCTAGGCAGTGGTACCACCCAGATATAGTCTCCCAAGTGGTGGTACCGATAGACTGGGCGGTGGTACCGCCCAATGTTAGTATTGCAGGCGGTGGTACCGTTAGGACTCGGGAAACCCGGGCTGAGAGGAGGTTGTGGGGGTGTAAAGATTCTCTCATGAGCCTGCAAAAGGATAATAGAGTTGTAAAAATGTGGTTGGTATTCGTCTATTGAATGAAGACCGTTAGTGGATGCTGGTGGCCTCAATGGAAGAGGAATCGGTGGAGTGGATGTAGGTCATGATGACCGAACCACTATAAAAATCTGGTTTGTATTTACTTCTTGCTATTTATTTTTATTGCAAACTGAATCCTTACTTACACCATACTCTCATATGTTTTCAAGTTAATATCTTTCCGAGATCGATTTTTATCATAAGAAGAATTTTTTAAAACTGACGTTTTTATCCGCTGCTCTAATTCACCCCCCCCCCCCCCCCCCTCCCCCCTCTTAGTGTCGACTCATTCCTAATAAATCAAAAAATCTATTTTTGTGTGGTGTTTGTATAATGCAAGCATTAGATTCAAATTTGATGTTATAACCCTTAACACACAATTGACTAATGCTTAGCAAGTTATGTTTTAAACCATCTACTAATAAAATATTTTTAATCAAAAGGCTTAATTTATTACCTTATTTCCTTTATTAATAATTTTTTCTTTATTGTTATCTCCGAATATGACATATCTTTCATCTTGGCTAGTGAGCTTAAAGAATTGTATTGGATCTCCGGTCATATGGATAGAACATCTACTATCAAGGTATCATCTCTTGCTCCTAGCTTTTGATTATAGACATATAAACAAGAAATGGGATTTTGCTTTAGGTACACACTTAGCTTTCGGTCCCTCATGAAAAGATTTACCTATTTTGACTAATGGTATTAAGCTATTTATGGTTCCTTTAGGAACCTAAACTAATTTGTATGAGCTATATTTTTTAAATGAACATTTATAAGCATAATGTCCACACCTACCATAAAAATTAAATTTATTTTAAGGGAAAACATGTAATGTGGGTCCTTTAATGAAAGTAGTTAGTTTTTGTTGAGTGTTACTTACAAAGTCAATTCCTTCCTTTCTATGAAGATGACCCTTATTGGCAAAAATTATGTTTAATGATTTGTTATCAATTTTATTTTTTTCTAAAATTTATTGTAATACTATATTTTCTTTCTTAAGTGAATCTAATTCTTTATACTTAATGCAAGGGGTTAACAAACATTTATCATACTCATTTTTTAAATTATCAAATTCATTAGAAAGAGAAGTATGATCTTTTTTAATAATTTATATTTTTTACCAACTAATTTATATTCATCAAATAAATCATGAAAAGTATTATGTAATTCATCGTGAGGTAAATGGGTTTCAGTTGAGTCGCATACCTTGTCATTAGGAGTCATCAATGTGTAGTTCATCACCTCGCCTTCATTGGTTTGCTCCTCATCTTCGGATGAGCTCGATTTATCCCAAGTTGCATTGAGTGTTTTCTTCTTCTTTGGCAGCTTCTTCATCTTCCATTGAGGACATTCACTTTTGAAGTGTCCCGACTTCTTACATTCGTAGCAGATGATTGTGTCCTTTTTTAGTTCATTTTTGTTTTTAGTATCTTATTTTATAATATTTGTTTTGTTTCTTCTTATGAATTTTTTAAATTTTCTTGATAGAAGTGTCAAGTCCTCATCATCAATTGAGCTTTTGTTAAGTGGTCTTCTTTAGTTCTAAGTGTCATATCCTTCCTATTCTTTAGAAGGTTATTCACATGTTCATCTTGTTCATCATCTGTCTTGTATGTCATTTTATAGGTTATTAATGACCCTATGAGTTCTTCGAGTGGAAACAGTTCAAGTCCTTTGCTTCTTGAATAGCAGTTACTTTTGGATCCCAATTTTTAGGAAGATATCGTAAAATTTTATTAATAAGTTCAAGATTCGAAAAACTTTTACCAAGTGCTTTCAAACAATTGACGACATCCGTAAAACGTGTACATGTCTCAAATGGTTTCGCTTGATTTCATTCGAAACAATTCAAAACTATGTATCAAAAGATTGATTTTAGACTCTTTAACTCTACTTGTGTCTTTATGTGTAACTTTGAGAATGTGTCAAATATCATGTACAGTTTCGCATATAGAAATATAATTAAATTTATTTTTATCTAAAGAATAAAATAAAATATTTATAGCTTTCGTATTTAAAGAAAATAATTTTTTTCTCTAGATCATTCAAATCATTCATTGGTCTAGAGGATTTTGAAAATCATATTCTACAATATTCCATAAATTAAAGTTCATAGAAATTAGAAAAATTCTCATGCGAGTTTTCCATTACGTGTAGTCTGTCTCATTGAACATAGGAGGAGGAGTGATAGAATGACCCTTTAGATTGTTGATAAAAGTCATTCTCGGGTGTTAAACCAATCAAGAAAAACTTAGGTCTGGTACCAACTATTAGAACTGTTTCAGCACTAGATTGGAAATAAGTTTAACTTAAAATGTTTATAAAGTAGTGAGCAAGTAAATCAGTTAGTAATAAGAATGAAAAGCATAACAGAAATACAAACTGAGTTTATAGTGGTTCGGTCGTCACGACCTACGTCCACTCCCGATTCCTCTTCCATCGAGGCCACCGGCATTCACTAACGATCTTCTTTCAATGGACGAAGACCAACTACCCTCTTACAACTCTTTTTCCTTTTCATAGGTCTAGGAGATAATATTTATAAGTGTCACACCTCTCTTAGAATGATCTTAAAACTTTAAGTAGGATGAGGAGCACACTTAGCAATTTTCAAGACTCTACAACTCAGAATCACTACAATTTTTATTCTCTTGTCATGCTCTTTCAAACAAGAAAGAGTAGTATTTATAGGCTCCAATGGCTTCAAAAATGAGCCAAAAAATATATTATCCTAGATTTCCAAGGTACTGGCGGTACCACCACCATTACTAGGCGATACCACCGCTTGTCAAGCTAACAATTGACGATACTATCGTCTAGTCTAGGCAATACTACCACCTACCAGATTGACACTGGGCGATACCACCGCCCAGTCTGATGGATACCACCACCTGACATAGACTGAGAGATTGTGTCTAGGCGGTACCATCGCTTGACACTAGCGGTACCATCGCCTAGGTTTCCCGGAGACATACACTGTCTCACAGGCAGTTCCACCGCCTGGGCCAGCTTAGAACATTAAATTGATCTTTCAATAGACCCAATTCAACCCTGATTTAGGCCCAACTGATCCCTAATTAAGTTGACATGGTTGTACCCAAAACCAACTCAATTAGACTCTAAAACTAGGCGATCATGACTTCAATGATTACAAAACATAGAATCTTTTGTTGTCTAGCATATCATTAGTTCATCCGAACTCTCGGCAAACTTTCAGTGCATCGTCCGAACCTTCGGCATATCGCCCAATACATCCACATGTTGACTCCCGCAACATCCGATCTTAGCATAACATCAATTCTTCAAGCCTAATGCCCAATTTCTGACTCCGACTCAATGTCTTATTCTTCTTGTTTTAATTGTTTCGTCATTTCATGATCAAAGTTAGTCTTGCATCACTTTTCTCAAAAATACAGATTAGATCGTACACTCATCAATTGATTTCATCATCAAAATCCGAGGTTCAATAGATAATAGAGTCATAGGCATGACGGTGTCATGGTATCACCGAGGTGGGACTTTCGTGGAATTATCGATCCCTTAATTTTATAGAGGAAGAGCACTTGGTCATGAAAGGAGCCGAGGAGGTAAAGAATATAGAGGCAAACTCCAAGTGCCAAGATAATTCTAAAGGGCAAAGGCTAGGGAACTTTATAAAACTAGTGTCGATAGGCTTTTCATCAAGATAGTTGAAAATATGGGACTTTGGGTTGATGCAAGAGTGCACGACAAGGAACGGAGGAGATAGTATGCAATGTGGTACCTTTTCCACTTAGAGGCATAGGCAACAGAAATGATAGAGAAGACGGTATAATCCCAGAGATGACTAAAACTATTAGAGACTTGCTCCAAGTCATGACAAAATTTTACTTTTTTTAGGTAAAAAATTCTTATATTTTAAAAGGTTAATGATAATGAGGCAAATCACAGTAGCTAACTTAATGCAAGGAGTACAAATATTTTGGATGCTTGAGAAGTGTAAGCAAAGAACAAGCGGAAGCTAATAACCAACTTGATGCATGAAGTATAATCTCGAAGAGGCAAGCAAAGTCAAGTAATATTTGCCTTCTCAACTTTGAAGAGAATGGGCAAAACTGAGTATTCAAGTTCTCTTATTTATCCAACAAATAAGCTCTACAAATGTTCAAAGGTCCTTTGAAGAAACTTAATGGAGAACAATAGTTATCAAATCCTCACCAATGGTAACTGATTCTACCAAAAGCAGACTCTTTGCTTTATTTCCAACAGAATGTCAATCGAAAGTGAAAGTAATGTGACAATACTCGTTAAAGCTCCAATAGGCATCTAACCAGTTCAAGTAACATGAGATATTTTAGAGATTGACATATAACAAGGAATGTCTTTTCTTTCAACTGAAGGATTCATAGGAATCAATAAAGATTAGCATAACTCAACCAACCCCACACTAGAGTCAGAGTCATTGACGAGTTGTAGCATGACGAATCAAAGTTCAACTACTCGATAATAATGATGGAGAGTAGTTAGGAGTCAAGAGGTGCATTATAATTAGAGCAAAAGATTGAGGATCCCACAAAGGTAAGAAGATGTAGCATCTATAAAGGCTTCGACGAGAACATCAAACGAATAAGTGGGGGAGAATATCATAGACAAAGTTATAAATAGGGTATTCGATGTAATGCTTGTGTATATCCATATCTTTTAGTTTTGTTCATACTTTACATAGCATATAGAGAGCTTATAGTAGGATTAATAACCCTAGTTTAGTTGGCTTTTATGGTCATTTCAGTATTGTAAATGCAAGTTATATGTAATCATCGCATAGAGGCAAAATTGTCCAGAAACAAGCCATCCAAGCAACTATTTTGGGGGTTTTCTATCTTCGCAGAGTAGTATGGACTATCAACTAGCAAAGCACTGAAGAGCTATCCAAGTGGCAAATGGTTGGATAGACCTTTAGGGTAGTGGCTTAGGCTGATTTGTTGTCTTGTTCCGCAGAAGTGTCATGTGGGCACTTATAGGGGCTTTTGATCACAGTGAACCACTTTGGACCCTTTGTTGTATAATCATTCAAAGCTTGTAAAGTCTATGTTTGTAGTTTGCATTATCTATCAAGTGCTTGCTGAATTGACTGTTTGTTGAATCTCGAGTTCAACGCTTCCTTTAATCTATTTTCTCTTTTATCGGTTAAGAACCATAAAAAATTTAAGGGAGACTGACTCTTTGCAAACGAATATATAAGAATATCACACGATTTAGATAAAACTAACTAAGTCCGTGAGAGTCAGGTACTTCGAGAAACTTGGGACTACTAAAGTCAAGGAGGGTCATTGGTGTGATTTGATTAACCGATGATATCGACCTAAGATCTACTCAAGCAAAACTATAATATTTTTGGCATTACATTTGTGGGATTCTTCTGTTTTCTAACGGTGTCATGTCTACTGGTACACTTCAGCATTTGGAATGTTCCCCCATGCCCATTGGACGGACCTTTGTGCTTTCATCACGACCTCTTGGGGCTGATGTGTGCAGATTGTGATTCCTTGAGTACAAGAAGCAACTATGTGCTTCTTCAGTGGAGAATGAAGCTGTTCTGCCACATGAACTGTTGATAATTTTGGATCTTTCTGATTCGTTATGTCTCCTTTCGTGAAGCGTGCACTTAAGCTTTCAACTTATAAATATCGGGTAACCCTTCCGTTAGAAGAACGGAGATGATCACATCAGACGAATCAGAGTTGATTTGATGACTTCAAATTTGGGTTCATCATGTGGTTGGAAAGTGCCCTTATTTATAGTTTTTTTTTTTTACGAAAACATGACAAATTTGATAAGCAACATATATCAAATCTTGTTGCAATAGGTACCTCAGCCTCCAGAAGGTTGATAAGATTCCTAGAGTTTTATCGTAGAAGAAGAGAGAAAATGAATGATTGCTTGAAGGGGATCGATCTCCTTGATCGTTTTAAGGGGATCAGTCTCCTACGGTTTGTTAAAAGACTGGATAATATTTTATTGATAGTTTAAAAGAAATAGATACATCCATATTTATAGAATTCCACTCATAGTCCATCGGGACTTAGACTCTTAATAATAAATAAATATTAAATAAACCCTTATCCGACTCTTACCAAACTAAACAGACTCAACAAAATATTATTCAAAAGCTCAGAAAATAAAATAATCCTAACAATTCCTTTTCCTTCAATTCAACATTATCCTCAAGGCTAAACAGCATCAAATTCAGGAAACTTCTCTTTTAGCGCCTTGTAAGACTCCCAAATGGCATCTTCCTTTAGTAAGTTGGCCTATTGCACCAGCACTTCAGTCATAGGATGTTTACGGTATATTACAACTCATCAATCAAGTATGACTTGTGGTTGAGCTTGAACTTCCCCAGTAGTAGAGATGTCCAGCAAATGGCATTGCACTATCTCATCTTCACCCAACTTTAAGGTAGGAAACATGAAAAACTGGATGTATTTTAGAGCTAGTAGGCAAATCTAGGTGGTAGGCAATAGGTCCAATGCATTCTAATACTTTATAAGGCCTAAAAAATCGAGGAGACTGCTTCATGGAAGATCGAACCTTTATGGAAGTTTACTTGTAGGGTTGAAGACGAAGGAAAACCCAATCACCCACGATAAATTCTCGTTCACTTCGGTGTTTATCAGCTTATTGTTCCATTCTTGCTTGTGTGGTTATGAGGTTATCCTTTAAAAGATGAATAATCTTATTTCTATCAATTAATTGCTTGTCCACTTGATCAACTTTAGAAGAATCGGGTACATATTTTATAATTGTAGGTGGGGGTCGATCATAAACTGCTTCAAATGGAGTCATTTTAATAGAAAAATGATAAGAGATATTATACTACCACTCTACCCAGGGAAGCCATTTAATCCATTCCTTCGGCCTATCACTAGTAAAGCTTCTCAAGTAATTTTCTAGGCACATGTTTACCACTTCAGTTTACCTATCTATTTGTGGATGATAAGCTAGTAAAAACCTTGTCTCTATCACTAACAATGGAACGGGAACTCCCATGCAATTTAGCTATGTTCTCCATAAAAATATGAGCAACACTTGCGGCAATATAAGGATGTCAGAAAGCACATAAATGAGCATACTTTGTAAGCCTATCCATAACTACAAGTATAGTACTTTTTCCTTATGATGGTGGGAGTCCGTCAATGAAGTTCATAGATATGTCAGTCTAAGCAACATCAGGAATAGGGAGGGGCTAAAGCAAGTCTGGGGTGGCTACTATCTTACTTTTGTGGCACTGACAAACATCACATTCAGTAATAAATTTCTTGATAAAATTTATCAAACCTTTCCAGTAAAAAGTTGTCAGACTTGTTTATAAGTGCAGAGAAATCCGAAATGACTAGCAATTGGTGATGAATGGAACTCCTTCATAATTATCTCCTAGGAACAAGAATGTGGTGCTACAACTATTCGACCTTTATAGCGCAAGTCCACTGAATCCCAACTATAATTTAGGATAGAACCTAGAGCTTCTTCTGGTCTTTTAATAATATTCTGGATCTCAGGATCATCTAACCATTCCCTCCTAATAACTTCCAAAGTCTCATAAATAGTGATAGGGGTAATAATGGCGGCATGACGTGTCACGACGTCGGCCTCACCTGGGCGCCACTCTGCCCAACGAGGAGGGCAATAACGCTGACTCGACACGCGCTGACGTCATCCGCTCTCAGGCAACGACTTCCGACCCCGCGCGCTTGACCACGGCAGGGGAGGACGACGACCGACCCTTGCCCATACCCTGCGATAGTTCGGTTCTCCACGCAACGTCAATAGCAGTGTCAGACGCCATCAGAGGTACGATCCTGCCTCCCGCAGGCAGGCACATCAGGTAACGCTAAACTACCCTATAAATACCCCCAAGTTCTAAACGAAAGGGGAGGAGACTTCTTCACGGGAAAAACTCCCTTCCACATCATCTGACTTGATCGTCGGAGGGGTCGGTCTGACTTGATCGTCGGAGGGGTCGGGCCGAGCTTCCGACCCGACCTGTGTGTAGGAACAAAGGCGAGGTCGCACCTTCCAAGCGCTGCGGCGAGGCTTCACCCCCACGCTACATCCCATCCGAACCACCGTGACCGGCCACCCCAGCTGCCCCGAGGAGCGCCGCGCCGGATCCCCGCACATTTGGACCCGAACCAAGCCGCATCGGCCCCGAGGCCACGGCATACAATTGTTTCCCGCAACATTTTGGTGCTAGAAGGAGGGCCCGAATGTCGAACGATCAGCAGATCCACTCTGGCGAACCCGCAGCCATGGGGTCACGTCCGGTCAGCACCCCAGAAGATCATCCCCCGCGTGATGAACTCCGAGACGAACGCCCCGCCACAACGTCGGAGCGCTACTGGCGGTTGTTCAACGACCTGGGTTTGTCGCCACCCGACGCCCCCGTCGGCCTGCCGCTTGTTTCGCCCGAAGCCTTCCACGATCTCGCTCACCAAGTCCGAGCACTGGCGGGCATGGTGCAGACTATCATCCCGCTCGTCTCCCAGCCGACGCCCCCACGTGCAACCCAGTCTTTGCAACAACGTGAACCCCCTCGCCCGGATGCACGTGCCACTCCCCGAGCGCCCTATTTCGCCTCGAAACCAAATAGCCCAGCTCGGGGACCGAGAGGCGGAAGGCACGTCGAGTCGCCCGAAGCCTGAGCGGCCATCCGCGGACTCGACGAACGCCCTGCGAGCCTAGTTGCGCCTCTTCAATCAACGCCTCAATGAAGTACAGCAGGAGGTTCGCAGGTCAAAGGGGGAGCTCGGAGCGGACGGATACCAAGGGTCCCCGTTCGCACCCGAAATACAAGATCAAGTGATTCCACCACACTTCCGGCTCACATCCTTGGACGCCTATGACAGTGCCACTGACCCCGCAGATCACGTAGCCGCATTTCGCGCCCAAATGGCGCTATATGGGACTTCTGACTCCTTGATGTGCAGGGCATTCCCAACGACCTTGAGGGGACCGGCCCGCGCATGGTACAGCGGCCTCAAGACCGGGACCATCTCTTCCTTCGATCAACTCGCCCGAGACTTCGAGCTCAACTTCCTCGCCTACGCCCGTCCGAAGCCGTCCGTGGCGTTGCTCCTCGAACTCAACCAAAGGGAGGACGAGCCCCTCTCCCACTTCGTGAACCGTTTTACGACGCAGATCCGAGGGCTCTCGGACGCTCACCCTTCTCTATTGATGCAGGCATTCATGATAGGCCTGCGGCCCTCCAGGTTCTTCTGGTCTCTAGTGGAGCGACCTCCCACGACGGTACCCGAGATGCTCCAACGGGCGAGCCACTTCGTCGCCGCGGAGGCGTGGATGGCTGGGAGACACGAGGAACACAAGGGGATCAAGCCGGAGCCACCCCGGCAACAGCAACCCGCTGCGTCTCGGCGTAGGTTGGACCGATCCGACCCGCCAACATCGAGGCCCCCTCTCCCAGCCTTGAACTCATCCCGAACGGAAATATTCCTCCACATAAGGGAAAAGGGACTGCTCAAAGAACCTTACCCGATAAGGAGTCCACGGGCGCTGGCGGACCAATCGAAGCACTGCCGCTTCCACCGGCAACATGGGCACGACACTGAACAGTGTCGGGAGCTAAAGAGGCAGATCGAGGAGCTCATTCGTAGGGGACACCTCGGCCAGCACCTCCGACCGGACAAGGAACCTTCACCACGCCCGGAGGGTCCCATCGAACGACACATCGACGTAATAGCTGGCGGCCCCATGTCTGGTTGGGTTTCCATGACCAGAAGAAAGGCGTACGCTAGAGCCGCTCCGGCCGAAGCTCCCAGACACGGGCCCGAGCCTAACGTCACCTTCCCGGCCGGGACATCCGAATAGACCGAGCACAACGATGCGCTCGTGATATCGGCCAGAATAGCCAATGCGCAGGTAAGAAGGATCATGGTCGATACCGGGAGCTCGGCCGACATACTCTACTTTGACGCCTTCCAAAAGCTCGGCTTATCCGGAGATAACATGAAGCCGATATTCTCAGCACTCACCGGATTCACCGGTGATTCAATCTCGCTGCTAGGGGCGATCACTTTGCCCTTAACCCTGGGAGCCCCGCCGAGGTCGAAGACAGTAATGACCTCCTTCTTGGTGATCGACCTCCCCGCTGCATACAACGCCATTCTCGGCCGGCCGACCCTCAACAAAATCAAAGCCGTCGTCTCAACCTACTACCAAACTGTGAAGTTCCCGACCCACGCCGGGACCGGAGAGGTCGTAGGAAGTCCCCAAGAATCCAGGCGCTGCTACCTGACCGCCGTTTCGTTACACAAGAGGGCCAGGGTCGAACCACCATTGGCGGACCCTCGGGAGATGAAGAAGTCAGCCCCCCATCCTGAGCCGAGGGGGTCCACCATCGACGTGCCGCTGGTAGAGGATCGGCCGGAGCAGACGGTTAAGATCGGGTCGGAGCTACCTGAGCAAGAACGAGGACAGCTCGTCGGCCTCCTACAGAAGAATGCCGACGTCTTCACCTGGTCGCCATCTGACATGACGGGCGTCGACCCGGAGGTCGCCCAGCATCACCTCAGTATTTCACCCGACGCTCGCCCGGTAAAACAAAAACCCAGACGGCAGGCCCCTAATCGGAAATTGGCCATACGAGAAGAAGTGGGTCGACTCTTAGAGGCAGGCTTCATAAAAGAAGCCAGATACCCGCGATGGCTATCCAATGTAGTCCTCGTCAAGAAAGCTAATGGAAGCTGGAGGATGTGCGTTGATTACACCAGTCTCAACAATGCATGCCCGAAGGATTGCTATCCCCTTCCAAAGGTCGACCAGCTGGTCGACGCTACGGCCGGACACGCCCGCCTCTCATTTATGGACACATTCTCGGGATATAACCAGATCAGAATGGCACCCGAAGATCAAGAGCATACGGCCTTTCTCACCGATCAAGGGGTTTACTTTTATAAGGTCATGCCCTTCGGATTGAAGAACGCCGGGGCTACATACAGAGAACGGTGAACAAGATGTTCGCCCACCAGATCGGGCGGAACATGGAAGTTTACGTCGACGACATGATTGTAAAAAGCCAAGAAGCAGGAGCTCACCTTGCCGATCTGGCCAAGGCATTCGCCATGCTACGCAAGTTCGACATGTGACTCAACCCCGCGAAGTGTGCCTTCGACGTCACCTCGGGGAAGTTCCTCGGGTTCATTATACACGAAAGAGGAATTGACGCCAACCCGGAGAAAGTTCAAGCGATCATCAATATGCAGTCACCTCGGACGATCAAAGACCTACAACGCCTCAACGGGAGGCTTGTCGCCATGTCCTGTTTCCTTGCCCGATCAGGTGATCGCTGCCTCCCCTTCTTCAGGGCATTGAAGAACCCGAAAGATTTTCAATGGATGACAAAATGCGAGGAAGCCCTCAAGAAAATGAAGCAACACTTGGCCAACCTCCCCCGACTTGCCTCAGTCTCTCCTGGGGAGAAGCTAAGCATCTACCTGGCTGCCTCCCAGCACGCAGTCAGTTCCGTCCTGGTCAAGGAAAATTTCGGCGAACAGCTTCCGGTCTACTATATCAGCCACGTCCTGAATGGACCCGAGTAACGATACCCACCGATCGAGAAGCTGGCACTTGCGCTCGTGCTGTCCGCCCGGAAGCTACGCCCCTACTTCCAGGCTCACCCGGTGGAGGTCATTACTGACCAGTCGCTTCGGCAGATCTTGTCTAAATTCGATGTTGCAGGACGTCTTCTCAAATGGGCGGTGGAGCTCGGCGAGCATGACATACAATACGTGCCCAGGACCGCTATCAAAGCCCAGTCCATGGCCGACTTCATCGCAGAATTAACCCAGATCGGGGACGAAGGCCTCGAACAACCTCCCGAGGCCTGGGTCCTGCACGTCGACGGATCGGCCAACTCAAAAGGCACCGGCGCGGGGCTGGTGTTGCAAGCTCCCGACGGGCGGTCGTTCGAGCGTTCCCTCCGCTTCGGGTTTCAGGCCACTAACAACGAGGCGGAATACGAGGCGCTCCTAGCAGGACTCAGGTTAGCCCTCGAGATGCAGGTGGTCGCCATCCGCGTCCTCACCGACTCGCAACTGGTAGCCGAGCAACTCAGCGGGGGATACGAGGCCCGGGACCCGACCATGGCGAAATACCTGGCACAGGTAAAGAACCCAACCGCCAAGTTCCCTCATTTTACATTATCTAACGTCCCGAGGGGAGAAAATGAGCGTGTCGACATGCTAGCTAAGCTGGCATCAAAGCCAGCCCCCAAAGTCGGGCCCGGAGTCGAGGAGCTACCTGCCCGTGCCATCGAAATCGCAGCGGCAACCTCGGGTGGCGTGCCTACCACCTGGGTACAAGAACTGCTGCGCTTCAAACGGGACGGGACTCTTCCGCCCGACAAAGCAACGACTCGGCGCCTGCATCGCGCATATGCGTGGTATACCGAGGTGGGTGGACGGCTCTACAAGTGGTCTTTCACATACCCCCTCCTACGGTGCTTGGAGCCCAACGAAGCTCAGACCGTTCTGGCTGAGGTCCATGAGGGAATCTGCGGGGAGCACATCGACGGGCGAACCCTGGCACACAAAATAATTCGCCAAGGTTACTACTGGCCGACCATGTGCCGGGACGCGAGGGCCCACGTGCAACGGTGTAGTTCGTGCCAAGAACACGCCCGCACACCCCGGCAGCCCGCGGTCCCAGTCACCCCCATCGATTGCGCATGGCCATTCACGCAATGGGGTTTGGACCTCCTCGGTCCTTTCCCCCCAGCCTCGGGACAGCGAAAATACATCGTCGTGGGTGTGGATTATTTCACAAAGTGAGTCGAGGCCGAACCACTGGCAACGATCACGGAGCAGCAAATAGAAAAGTTTGTATAGAAGAACCTGGTGACTCGGTTTGGCTTGCCCAAAACCATCATCACAGATAACGGGCCCCAGTTCACCGGTAGAAGGTTCCAGGAGTTCTACGCGAACCACGGAATCCAGCTAAGGTTCAGCTCGGTGGCTTACCCTCAGACGAACGGGCTAGTAGAGGTGACCAATCAGTCCATTCTAGACGGGCTCAAAAGAAGAGTGTCCGCGGCCCGATCGGCTTGGATGGATGAACTCCCGAGCGTCTTATGGTTGCTGCGCACCACTCCCAAGACCGTGACTGGAGAGTCCCCCTACAGCCTCGCGTTCGGAACCGAAGCTGTCCTTCCGCCCGAGGTAGCCATTGCCACCCTTCGGACAGGAAGCTATGACGAGGAAGTCTCGAACGAAGGACTTCGAGCCGCCCTCAACCTGCTGGAGGAGCAGCGTGCCGACGCACACTTAAAAGCCCTCTCTTATAAGAGAGCGGTCGCGAGGGTCTACAATCGAAAGGTACGACCCCGACCCATCAAACTGGGCGACCTAGTCCTACGGAGGATCGAGGTTAGCGATCCGACCCGAGCGTGCGGTAAGTTGGCTCCCAAATGGGAAGGCCCTTACCGGGTGATCGAAGTTGTCAGGGTCAGTACATTTCGACTCGCGATGATGATGGGCCGCCCCCTACCAAAGACTTGGAACGCGCAAAACCTCAAAAAGTTCTTTCCGTAAGCGGAGACTTGACTAAGAAACAGAATTGTATTGCAACATCAGAAGACACAAGCAGACAAATTGGGGAAAAGGAGAAAGACTGCGTTCATTCAAGAAACCCATTACATGTCAAAACTTCCGAGCGACAAAACAAACAAAGAAAAAGTACAGACGCGACAACACTTATTCAAGAGCGTCGGGGCTGTCGTCAAAAGGCACCTCGTCCGGCATGTCAACACCCATGTCCTCAGGAAAGGAGTCGAAGGGGTCTTCCGCGATCTCTAGGTCAGGGTAACGCCCCCTAAAACGGGCAAGGGCAATCCGGTACTCGTATTCGTACGAGACCCGCCCAGTCCGAACAAGGCCAAGTTGAAAGCCCGAGGAACCTTTGTAGTCCTCGATCAATTTCTTGTCCTTTTCCGGCCTTTGACAGACCTCGGCGTCAAGGGCCTCGGAAGCCCCCCGTGCCTCGGCGCGCGCCTCTTCTAGGCGGCGGATCAACTCCAGTGAATCCGCCCTCGCCGAGCGAGCTTCGGCCACAGACGCCTTCAGATGCGTCTGAAGTTCCATACTTCGTGCCTCAGACGCCTGAAGTTTGGATCGAAGGCGCATTACCTCCGCATCCAAATCCGCGGCGCGCTGCTCAGCCGCCGCGACCGCCTCAGGACCCCCCCTGGCGCGGAGCTCGTCCACCTGTTTCCGGAGCTCGACGTTACGGCCACTCAGGGCGGCGATGACCCGCCCCGCGTCACGAACGCGGTCCATCAGCGCCGTGGCATAATGATTACCCTGCAGACGAACGAGTCAAAAAACTATCCGGGCACGCGTAAATAAAGGGGCGGGATAACACTCACCCATAGCAGCGACTTAGCAGACTTGCCGAGGAGGGCCTCGGAGGGCAACGTATACAAATCCCGAGCTATGTCGGGATGAAGCCCCCCGCGGACAAACTCGGCGGCAGAATCCCCCTCGGCCCACACCCGGCTGCCTCGGGTGAGGCCCTGCCAGCAGGCCACCAATGGATCAGAAGCCTCGCCCCGCGGGAGACTGCCCACCACCCGGTCGGCAGATGACAAAGGTCACGGATGGAGGGCCCTCGAGGAGCCTCCACCACGTCATCCCTACTAGTACCCGCTTCGCCTCTCCCGGGGCTCCCCCTGGCGTGGCCCGCCGGCATAGTGACGGCCCCCGCCGTTTGGACCGCGACCTCTCTAGAGGCTTCTCCCAAGGAAACCCTCGCCCTCTTCCGCGGGAGACCGGCCTCGACGTCCACCGGGGTCTCCCTCGAACCAACCCTCGCCGCGGCCGGCGAACGGGACGATGCGGCCGACGAAGTCTTCCTCCCACGCACGGCAGTGAGGTTCACCATCTCTGCGCGAAAAAACCGAACTCAGTCAGAACGCTAAAAAACATGAAGACCCGCCACTACCCTCTTTAAGGCATACCTCGAGGCACCGGGCTAAGACCCGCCTCGACCAACCACTCCTCGGACATACTCCGGACGGCTTTTGAGGATGGGAGGATTTCTTTAAGCCTCCGGAGCTCTCGGTGCTCCACGTCGTCCAAAGTCGGGGTTGCATTGTCTATCATGCGCGCCGCCCACCGGACCCCGAACCCCCAGTCCTCTGAGCGGCTGACGAAAAAGAAACGCTCCTTCCACCCCTTATTACTGGAGGGAGCCCCTAACTCGAAAGCCCGCTCGGGCAGACAGATAGTAGCCCCCCGACCCCTTGGAAAGGCGAAAGCAAGAAAGAAAGAGGGACAGGGTCGGGGTGATATTGGCATAGTGGCATTCCCCCAGGAACGCCATGATGTAGCGCCAGGAGTTGGGCGCCATCTGAGACAGTGAGATGGCCACCGTGAAATACAAGAGATTATGAGGGGGTGCAGGGGGAGGCATAGCCCGGCCTCAAAAGCATCAATGGTGAGGGCGAAACCCCTTGGAATTGGGTCGTACGATCGTTGGCCCGGTTCAGGAGCCAGGAGAACAAACTCCTCCGGGATGCTATAGAGATCCCGAAGGCGACTAAGCAACGACTCGCTCACAGTTGAGTCGTGGTCGTGTGGCCACATCAGGGCTTCGAGGGCCAGGGCCGCTTTTTCGTCGGATGACGAACTTGGACTCGACACAACCACCATTTTTCCGGCTCTAGCCAAAGAAGAGGATGAAGAGAAGGAGGAAGAAGACACCATCCTTACTGACCTTTAGTAAGAAGAGGAGAACGATCGACGCAAACGAAACAGTGGAGTCCGAAGCGGCGGAATAGGAATAGATAAGGAGACCCTCAGGGGGCTTGCCCCACGCTACTTATAAACAGGCCGCATCCCGCCAAAACGGCGACCCTTCCTCTCCCGAAGTGCGCTGCGAAGACGAAAACGTCACTTCGCCATAAATGCAGCCTAACGTGGCAGCTAACTGCAGCGCGGTGCAAAGTACGGAGGCGCTAATCATATCAGCCTCGAAAGCTGGCGACTCCCAAAAGGGGCGGCCCCTTGACCTTCCCCAGGAAAAAAAGCAACCTGGCCGCCCGCGCCCGCGCATGATTGAACGATCAATCGCTGGCCAGAACAAAGTTGTTCCTCGGCTGCATGTTGCCCGAGGCCATCTCCTCGGCTGCATGTTGCCCGAGGCCACCCCCTCGGCTGCATGTTGCCCGAGGCCACCTCCTCGGCTGCATATCGCCCGAGGCCATCTACTCGGCTGCATGTTGCCCGAGGCCACCTCCTCGGCTGCATGTTGCCCGAGGCCACCTCCTCGGCTGCATATCGCTCGAGGCCATCTCCTCAGCTGCATGTTGCCCAAGGCCACCTCGGCTGCATATCACCCGAGGCCACCTCCTCGGCTGCATGTTGCCCAAGGCCACCTCCTCGGCTGCATATCGCCCGAGGCCACCTCCTCGGCGGCATGTTGCCCGAGGCCATCTCCTCGGCAGCATGTTGCCCGAGGCCACCTCCTCGGCTGCATATCGCCCGAAGCCACCTCCTCGGCCGCATAATGCCCGAGACCACCAGCGCGGCCAGCCCGCCTGCGTCGTGCTCCTCAGCCGCATAATGCCCGAGACCACCTGCGCGGTCCATTTGCCTGCGTCGTGCTCCTCGGCCGCATAATGCCCGAGACCACCTGCGCGGTCCGTCCGCCTGCGTCGTGCTACTCGGTCGCATGACCCTCGCGACCACGCTTGCGCGGTCTGTCCGCCTGCGTCGTGCTACTCGGCCGCATGACCCTCGCGACCACGCCTGCGTGGTCTGTCCGCCTCCGTCGTGCTTCTCGGCCGCATAATGCCCGAGACCACGCCTGCGTGGTTAGCCCTCCTGCGTCGTGCTCCTTGGCCCCATGTTCCCGAGACACACCTGCGCGGCCGGCCCGCCTGCATCGTGCTCCTTGGTCCCATGTTCCCGAGACACACCAGCGCGGCCACCCCGCCTGCATCGTGCTCCTCGACCGCATAATGCCCGAGACCACCAGCGCGGCCATCCCACCTGCGTCGTGCTCCTCGGCCGCATAATGCCCGAGACCACCAGCGCGGCCAGCCCACCCGCGTCGTGCTCCTCGGCCGCATAATGTCCGAGACCACCTGCGCAGTCCGTCCGCCTGCGTTGTGCTCCTCGGCCGCATAATGCCCGAGACCACCTGCGCGGTCCGTCCGCCTGCGTCATGCTACTCGGTCGCATGACCCTCGCGACCATGCCTGCGCGGTCTGTCCGCCTGCGTCGTGCTACTCGGTCGCATGACCCTCGCGACCACGCCTGCGTGGTTTGTCTGCCTGCGTCGTGCTTCTAGGCCGCATAATGCCCGAGACCACGCCTGCGTGGTCAGCCCGCCTGCGTCGTGCTCCTTGGCCCCATGTTCCCGAGACACACCTGCGCGACCGGCCCGCCTGCGTCGTGCTCCTCGGCTGCATAATGCCCGAGACCACCAGCGCGGCCAGCCCGCCTGCGTCGTGCTCTTCGGCCGCATAATGCCCGAGACCACCAGCGCGGCCAGCCCGCCTGCGTCATGCTCCTCGACCGCATAATGCTCGAGACCACCAGCACGGCCAGCCCGCCTGCGTCGTGCTCCTCGGTCGCATAATGCCCGAGACCACGCCCGCGCGGCTAGCCCGCCTGCGTTGTGCTCCTCGGCTCTATGCTCCCGCACGCACAAGACGAGCTCTGTTGAATCTCGTATTTTGATAATGAAACCACTTGATATGTGTTTATGATTTAAACTGCATTTTGAGCGATGCAGGTCTACTCGATCAGGTTTAGACAGTTGAAGCAGGAGGAATTGACGTTGCGCCGGAAGAGATCACGTCAAGATATTGGATGGCTGAATGCTTCGGATGTCGGGCATCGGGCCAAGGAGAGTGAAATTGCGCCAAGGATATCAGGGTTGCAGAGGACAACCGCCGATTGGGCAACAAGCCGCAAGAGAGGACGATGCACCGAAGAATCGGACGAAGCGCCAACCAATGACGTGCCGGGCAACAAAATATCAATTCGTGTTGTAATAATTGTCTAGATTGGAGTTGAGTTTTGGTTTGTGTGTGCAGGATTAACTACAATAACGATGAAGACATAAAGCGAAACAAAGTGCTGGAGTCAAGCGCGAAGGATTCGTTGGGAGTTCGAGAGTTCGACGGAAGTCCGAAGGTTCGTCGGGAATGCTGCCGGAACTAGCCGAGAATGAGTAGGGAGCTTGCCGAAGGGTTTTTCGGAAGCTCGCCGGAAGGTTCGTTGGAAGTTCGCGGAGCTCACCGAGAAAGATCGGAGCTTACTGAAGAAGCTCGTTGGAACTCGCCAAGATCAAATCGTGAAGTCTAGGAGCTTGCCGGGAGTCCGCAGAATGGTTTCCGAGAGTTTATCAGAAGACCGTTGGAAGTTCGCCGGAAGCTAGCCGAAAGAGGTCTTGACTTACGGACTTTGTAATAGCTTAGAAAATGTCTTTAAATTCGTAGTTAGCACGTTAATTAGGATTAGGATTAGGTGTTAATCCTATAACCCAAGTAGGGGCTAATTGGGCCCGAGTTCGGACTGGTTTGGGCCAAGTTTGGAGCCCAACCAGTGAGCTGAATTGGCCTAGGCGGTGGCACCGCCTAGGCTGGGTGGTGGCACCACCCAGCACCCGAGAGCTGGGTGGTGACACCTCCTGGGCTGGGCGGTTGCACCGCCCAGCACCCGAGCGTTGGGCGGTGGCACCGCTTGACTGGGCGGTGGCACCGCCAGCATCGGGAACATAAGAGAATTCAAATTTTTGGAGCCCAAATTTGAATCCTCTTGAGGCCTATAAATACCCCTCAAGTCTCAGCTGAGAATACAACTTTTTGAGCAGCAATTGTTTGAGAGAAAGGTCTTAGAAAAGTCTTTGCTAGTCTTGTTTTCAATTTGCTAGTGTTCACCTCCTTCTTTCTTGCTGAAAATCTGTAAGAGAGTGAACCGCTTGTAAAAAGTTGTAAGAGGGGTATTTGCCCTTCCATTTCAAGAGATTTGCTAGTGGAAGGTGGGAGCCTCATCGAAGAGGGGCCTCGCAAGTGGATATAGGTCATTTGACCGAACCACTGTAAAATCGACGTGATTTCTGGTTTGCATTTACTTATTGTCATTTACATTACTGCAAACCATTTGCACTTTAATGCTCTACTTCTTTGTCTCTGTCTTACTTATCTCTTCAAGTTAAAACGCAATCGAAATGGTTTCAAACGAAAACGTTACTTTTATCGTATGAAGTTTTCGAAAGTGTTTAAATCGTCAAAAGTTTATCACACTTTACCACTGCACTAATTCACCCCCCCCCCCCCCCTCTTAGTGCCGCTCCGATCCTAACAATTGGTATCAAAGCCCGGTATTTCTCATTTCGGATTTACACCCGAGAGAAATGGCTCTTCATGGCTTTCAAGAGGGCTTTTCGGTTGTTCGTCCACCGTTGTTTAACGGATTGGACTACACTTATTGGAAAACTCGAATGAGAGTTTTCTTGATTTCTATGAATTTAGATTTATGGAATATCGTTGAAAATGGCTTTCAACTTCCCTCTAAACCGATGAACGAATGGTCGGATTTGGAGAAGATGTATTTTTCTTTAAACGCAAAGGCTATGAATGCCTTATTTTGCGCTTTGGACAAAAATGAGTTCAATCGGATTTCTACATGCGAAACGGCTTTTGATATTTGGCGAACACTTGAAATCACGCACGAGGGAACTAGTAGAGTCAAAGACTCGAAAGTGAACATTTTAATGCATGATTTCAAGCTTTTTCAAATGAAGCCGAGCGAAACCATTGTTGACATATACACCCGTTTTACGGATGTCGTCAATGGTTTACAAGCTCTTGGCAAATGTTTCTAGAATTTTGAACTTGTTAGTAAAGTTTTACGATCACTTTCTAAAGCTTGGGAATCAAAAGTAACGGCAATACAAGAAACAAAAGATTTAAATATTTTTCCACTTGAAGAACTTATCGGCTCATTGATGACATATGAAATGGTGCGCAATGCATATGATGAACACAATGAACACTTGAACCACCTTCCAAAGAATAGGAAGGATTTGGAACTCCAGACAAATGAATACCACTTGAGCGATGACTCAAGTGATGAGGACAATGATGAACTTGAACTTCGAACACTAATTCTTAATAAGTTCATTAAACAAAAATCTAAAATAAACAATGAACTTGAACGGAGGAATAGGCCAAAGAAAAGGAAGGCACCCAAGGATGAATCAAGAACTTCCAAAAATGAAACGACGAATTGGGTTTTGACGGGCTTCGACTACAAGGTAAGTAACTCAACTCTCTTGAATTATTTTGAAATTACTTGATGTTTTCCATGATGCATTTTCTCTTTTCTTTTGAATAATTATTTTTCTTGAAAATTGTATGTTTTATGTTAATAGAATAAAATGTTAGATTTAAATAATCATATATATGTGCTTGAGAAGCAAGAATGTGTATTTTGATGATTTCCATATTAACTATTCAATGATGATGCATGGTTTTTATATGGAAGGCTTGATGATATTTTTTTAAACCTTGTCTTTGGTTTTCAAACATGATGTATGTTTTTGACATAAGAACAAAACTTGAGCATGCTAATATAAAGTCAATCACATAAATTAAAACTAAAGAAGTTTTAGTTATCTATAAGAATCATTCAAAATTATGTTCAATGAAACCATTGCATAATGATGTAATGAAAATATTAAACATTTTGAAACCATGTTTTAGTGTCATGCATAATGATCATGCTTAATAAATTTCAAAATTATGCATATGAATCTTGTGATTTATGGATTATTGATTTTTACCATAATGAAAGTGCCTTATTAATCTTTGTTGTAATAAATCTTACACTTTCGGTTTTAAACATTATACATGTTTTTATTTGGTATAAGTGAAATAAAATCATATGAATTGAAACAACTAAAAAGAGGAAAATATTTTTTCCTTGAAAAATTATTTTTCTCTATCCTATTGATCTTGATGTTTATTATGATAAATCTATGTATATCATTTTGAATCTCTTGAAAGTAATGTTGATATTTTGATGATTTTGATGATTTAAATTTGAAATGAGTTTTATCAAAATCATGATATTGATTTTTTGGAATAACATGAGATTACCTTTGATGATCATTTTGATTCATGGAATTTTGGATTCATGACTTGGTCTTACATTTGTTTATAAGATGGTTGAAATCTTTGTACGTTTGAATTCTTCCCTTCTCCTTTCAATTTATGCATGTTATATGTTAAAGATTTAAAACCATGTTTTGGTATCATGCATATCTAAGAAATATTGATGTGACAAATTGAATAAGTTGAAAATGAATGATGAATTTTCTCTTGAATATAACTTGTGATATTTTTTATATAAATCATCATTTTGATTTCTCGACATTCGATACATGAGATTCTATTATAAATCAAAATTTCTCATTAATCGATCTTCTACGATTTTACTTGATATTCTCTTGAGAGGAGATTTTCTAAATGAATCATGATTTCTCCTTGTGAGTTTTTGGAGTTATTACTTGATTTTTCTTTTAAAACAAGATCTCTTCTTTGTACTCCTATGATTTTTCTTGATATTTTATTTAAAGAAGATATTTACTATATGAATCATGTCTTTTGGTATTCAAATGATTTCATCCTTCATGACATGATTTCTTTGTATTTATGGCTTGCATGGCTTGAAATGTTTTGGTATGATGCATGCAATGATGAAATATTCATAAAGTTAAAATGATGTATGCAATACTTATGATAATGATGTACATGATGTATTTATTGCATATGATGTGTATCATGAATGCTTTAAATGATGAATGTTTGGTATCATGATCAACATGTTGATAAATGCTTGAAAATTTTAATGTTTGAGTATCATGTATGATATGCTTATTAATGATGATTGATTTATTTTTCGTTATCGTGCATGAAAAATAAGGTTATTGAAATTGTGTATGTTTTAATTTGAATATATAATGATGCACAAATAAGAATGATACTTACCTTTGTCATAATATGAAAATTGATATAAGGGTCTTCCCTTCTTTTTGACAATGACAAAGGGGGAGCAAGAATTTCTAGCGTGGACATCATGAAAAGAGGCAAACTAACTAGCTTGCACAATTCAAGATGAAAGCAAAAATTACACTTCTCAAAAGAGAAGATGCAAATGTAACATTTGTCAAATTGTTTGCTTGCCTCATGTAAAACATTATCTCTTGCTAGTTTGCCATTTTTGCTAGCTTGTATGTTGCAAAACTTGATCACTTTTTCAAACATTTTGCTAGCTTACACTTTGCAAAGAAAGCAAAAATGGCACTTCTAGAAGAAAGAGCTTGTTATTTTGAACATCACAAGCTTGCCTATCTTAAGAAACAAAAATTGCAAAAGTGCTATCTTGCCTATCTCAAGAAGCAAAATTTGCAACTTGCACATTGCAATAGGAAGCAAGAATTATGAGCTTACACAAGAAAGCTATCTTGCATTTGCTTTCGAAATTTTTGCTAGCTTGTATATTGTGAAACTTACATATCGTAAAAATTGCTAGCTTGTAGTCTAAAGAGAAGCAAAAAGTTGCTATCTCAAAAGAAGCAAATATGCTATCTTTCCTATCTTAAGAGGCAAAAATGCTAACTTGCACATCTAGCAAAACTTGACAAATTTGCATATTTCAAGAAGCAAGAGTTGCTTTCTTGAACATCTCAATATTGCTAGCTTGCATGATGTAGAACTTACTATCTTGAACATTACCAAAAGTGCTATCTTGTATGCTGTAAAACTTGCATATCTAAAACTTGATAGCTTGAATGTCCTAAGCATGATGCATTACTTGCTAAATTTTCTAGCTTCAAAACTGCATGATGATAAAACTTAATATTATGTTTTTCATGCAATGAGTTGAACATATATTACAAACACAAAGAATAGTTGTACTTCTCCTTTTTGTTGATGACAAAGGGGGAGAAGTATGTTGATGACATGATATGCATAAGTTTATGCATATGTTCATGATGATGTGTTGCAAGTATTCATGATGAATATTGCAATGACTTGAATTCAGTTTGAATTCAAGGTTCTATCAATATGGCATATTGATAGGGGGAGTTTGTTTAAACTCCAGGAGTTAAGGTTAACTCCGTCATCAAGTGGTTGTCATTATCAAAAAGGGGAGATTGTTGAATCTCGTATTTTGATGATGAAACCACTTGATATGTGTTTATGATTTCAACTGCATTTTGAGCGATGCAGGTCTACTCGATCAGGTTTAGACAGTTGACGCAGGATGAATTGACGTTGCGCCGGAAGAGATCACGTCAAGATATTGGATGGCTGAATGCTTCGGATGTCGGGCATCGGGCCAAGGAGAGCGAAATTGCGCCAAGGATATCGGGGTTGCGGAGGACAACCGCCGATTGGGCAACAAGCCGCAAGAGAGGACAATGCACCGAAGAATCGGACGAAGCGCCAACCAATGACGTGCCGGGCAACAGAATGTCAATTCGCGTTGTAATAATTGTCTAGATCGGAGTTGAGTTTTGGTTTGTGTGTGCAAGATTAACTACGATAACGATGAAGACATAAAGCGAAACAAAGTGCTGGAGTCAAGCGCGAAGGATTCGTTGGGAGTTCGAGAGTTCGACGGAAGTCCGAAGGTTCGTCGGGAATGCTGCCGGAACTAGCCGAGAATGAGTAGGGAGCTTGCTGAAGGGTTTTTCGGAAGCTCGCCGGAAGGTTCGTTGGAAGTTCGCGGAGCTCACCGAGATATATCGGAGCTTACCGAAGAAGCTCGTTGGAACTCGCCAAGATCAAATCGTGAAGTCTAGTTCCGGCAGCATTCCCGACTTGCCGGGATTCCGCAGAATGGTTTCCGAGAGTTTATCGGAAGACCGTTGGAAGTTCGCCGGAAGCTCGCCGAAAGAAGTCTTGACTTACGGACTTTGTAATAGCTTAGAAAATGTCTTTAAATTCGTAGTTAGCACGTTAATTAGGGTTAGGATTATGTGTTAATCCTATAACCCAAGTAGGGGCCAATTGGGCCCGAGTTCGGACTAGTTTGGGCCAAGTTTGGAGCCCAACCAATGAGCTGAATTGGCCTAGGCGGTGGCACCGCCTAGGCTGGGTGGTGGCACCGCCCAGCACCCGAGAGCTGGGCGGTGACACCTCCTGGGCTGGGCGGTTGCACCGCCCAGCACCCGAGCGCTGGGCGGTGGCACCGCCAGCATCGGGAACATAAGAGAATTCAAATTTTTGGAGCCCAAATTTGAATCCTCTTGAGGCCTATAAATACCCCTCAAGTCTCAGCTGAGAATACAACTTTTTGAGCAGCAATTGTTTGAGAGAAAGGTCTTAGAAAAGTCTTTTCTAGTCTTGTTTTCAATTTGCTAGTGTTCACCTCCTTCTTTCTTGCTGAAAATCTGTAAGAGAGTGAACCGCTTGTAAAAAGTTGTAAGAGGGGTATTTGCCCTTCCATTTCAAGAGATTTGCTAGTGGAAGGTGGGAGCCTCATCGAAGAGGGGCCTCGCAAGTGGATGTAGGTCATTTGACCGAACCACTGTAAAATCGACGTGATTTCTGGTTTGTATTTGCTTATTGTCATTTACATTACTGCAAACCATTTGCACTTTAATGCTCTACTTCTTTGTCTCCGTCTTACTTATCTCTTCAAGTTAAAGCGTAATCGAAACGGTTTCAAACGAAAACGTTACTTTTATCGTATGAAGTTTTTGAAAGAGTTTAAATCGTCAAAAGTTTATCACACTTTACCACTGCACTAATTCACCCCCCCCTCTTAGTGCCACTCCGATCCTAACAAGCTCGACCTCATGCCGCCTGAGACTACTGCGACACCAGGGGACGAAGCCATGCCTCGGACTCCCCCCAATTGCAATAACCGTCGCATAGCTTCTTCCGGGGGGGGAATATGATAGGGGTAATAATGGCGGCATGACGTGTCATGACGTCGGCCTCACCTGGGCGCCACTCTGCCCAACGAGGAGGGCAATAACACTGACTCGACACGCGCTGACGTCATCCGCTCTCAGGCAACGACTTCCGACCCCGCGCGCTTGACCACGGCAGGGGAGGACGACGACCGACCCTCGCCTATACCCTGCGACAGTTTGGTTCTCCACGCAACGTCAATAGTAGTGTCAGACGCCATCAGAGGTACGATCCTGCCTCCGGCAGGCAGGCACATCAGGTAACGCTAAACTACCCTATAAATACCCCCGAGTTCTAAACGAAAGGGGAGGAGACTTCTTCACGGGAAAAACTCCCTTCCACATCATCTGACTTGATCGTCGGAGGGGTCGGGCCGAGCTTCCGACCCGACCTATGTGCAGGAACGAAGGCGAGGTCGCACCTTCCAGGCGCCGCGGCGAGGCTTCACCCCCACGCTACATCCCATCCGGACCACCGTGACCGGCCACCCCAGCTGCCCCGAGGAGCGCCGTGCCGGATCCCCGCGCATTCGGACCCGAACCAAGCCGCGTTGGCCCCGAGGCCACGGCATACAGTTGTTTCCCGCAACAAATAGGAATAGAAATAGCTACTAGTTTAGCTTATTCTAGAAGGCGTGAGACTGTATCTATAACTAGATTCTCGCTCCTCTTTTTATAAACGATCTTACAATTGAATCTCAGTAGCTTTGTGACCTATTTCAGTTGCTCTAAAGAAGATCTTTTGCTCCAGAAAATATTTAAGGCTTTTATGATCATCGCATATTTGAAACCGTCGGTCAATTAAGTGGGGTCTCCATTTTGTGACTGCATGTACAATTGCTAGCATCTCATTATCATAAATAGATAAACTCATATGGGAAGGGGAAAGAGCCTTACTAGCATAAGCAATTGATCGGCCTTCTTGTATTAATACAACTCCTATACCAGCTCTAGAAGCATCAGATTCAATCACAAACAACTTGTTAAAATTGGATAGAGCAAGCACTGGTGTAGTAGTCATTGTAATTTTCAAGGAATTAAATGTCTGGGTTGCCTCTTCTGACCATTTGAACACATCTTTCTTCAGAAGTGATATCAAGGGGGCACTAATTTTGCCATAATTCTTCACAAACTTTCACTTTCAGTAATAGCTCGTCAATCCCAAGAACCCCTTTAAAGCTTTGATTGACTTCAGAATTGGCCAGTCTTTCATCACTTGGATTTTTGAAGGATCAACTGCAACACCCTTTTGAGAGATGATATGGCCAAGATACTCAACCTCTGGTTGCCTAAAACTGCACTTGGATTTCTTAACAAAAAGACAATGCACACAAAGAATATTATGTTGAATCTCGTATTTTGATGATGAAACTACTTGATATATGTTTATGATTTAATATGCGTTTTGAGTGACGCAGGATGCTTTGATCAGGATGAGACAATTAAAGCAGGAACATCATGTTGTGCCGGAGGAACATGTCAGAAGATTGGACGTCGGGCCGGTAGATTGGTCGACGTATCGACAGAAGGCTTCGGGCAGTGGACTCGGGCATCGGGCCAAGAAGAGCGGTTATTGTGCCAAGGATATCGGAGTTGCGGAGTCAACTGGCCGATTGGGCAATAGGCCGCTGGAGAGGACGATGCGCCGAAGAATCAGACGAAGCGTCGAGGGACCAATGACATGCCGGACAACTTGGTTAATTGCTTAGGATTAATTGTCTCGATCGAAGTTTTGTTTTAATTGTGCAGGATTAACTATGATAACGATGAAGACATAAAGCGAAACAAAGTGTCGGAGTCAAGCGCGAAGGATTTGTTGCGAGTTCGAGAGTTCGACGGAAGTCCGAAGGTTCGTCGGGAATGCTACCGGAACTAGCCGAGAATGAGTTGGGAGCTTGCCGAAGGGTTTTTCGGAAGCTCGCCGGAAGGTTCGTTGGAAGTTCGCGGAGCTCGCCGAGAAAGATCGGAGCTTGCCGAAGAAGCTCGTTGGAACTCGCTAAGATCAAATCGTGAAGTCTAGGAGCTTGCCGGGAGTCCGCAGAATGGTTTCCGAGAGTTCATCGGAAGACCGCCGGAAGTTTGCCGGAAGCTCGCCAGAAGAAGTCTTGACTTGCGGACTTTGTAATAGCTTAGAAAATGTCTTTAAAATCATAGTTAGCACGTTAATTAGGGTTAGGATTAGGTGTTAATCCTATAACCCAAGTAGGGATCAATTAGGCCCAAGTTCGGACTGGTTTGGGCCAAGTTTGGAGCCAAACCAAGTGAGCTGAAATAGTGAAAGAGGTGGCACCGCCCCAGCCAAGAGGTAGCACCGCCCAGGCTATGTCTCCCAGCGAGACTGGGAGGTGCAACCGCCCCAGCCAGGAGGTGGCACCGCCCCAGCCAAGAGGTAGCACCGCCCAGGCTATGTCTCCCAGCGAGACTGGGAGGTGCAACCGCCCCAGCCAGGAGGTGGCACCGCCTGGGGCTCAGTCTTCGAGCAAGACTGGGCGGTGCAACCTCCCTGACAGAGAGGTGGCACCGCATGAGCTCGGTCTTCGAGCTCTGCCAGGCGGTGCAACCTCTCCAGTCAAGAGGTGCAACCGCCTGATCCCGGAATTCTGGGATTTGATCGTTTTGAGCTCCAAATTTGAATTGGGTTGGGGCCTATAAATACCCCACCCATTCAGCACTGAGATAGCAAGAACTCAAGCCGAAATCTTGATCTTTTCAGTGGTTCTTAGAGCTCAAAACTGCTAGTTTTCCTCCTCCTTCTATTCTTCAAGTTTGAGTTGTAAAGAGAGGAGAGAAAACATTTGTAAGGGTTGTCTCCTAAGCCCATCAAAAGGAGTGAATCTGTAAGAGGGTAGTTGGCCTTCGCCTATTGAAGGAAGGCTTCTAGTTGACGTCGGTGACCTCATCGGTGGAGGAAGCCAAAAGTGGAGTAGGTCAAGACTGACCGAACCACTCTAAATCTCTGGTTTGCGTTTATTTTGAGCACTTTATCATTACTGCAAACCTCCTACATAGCTACTTCTCTCTGCGCTTTTACGAACGAGTTCTGTGCAGTTTACGTTCACGTCTTAATTCCATTTACAAACTGCAAACTGCTCTCTGCGCTTTTACGAACGAATTCTGTGCAGTTTACGTTTACGTCTTGATTCCATCTACAAACTGCAAACTGTCTCTCTGCGCTTTTACGAATGAGTTCTGTGCAGTTTACGTTTACGTCTTGATTTCACTTACAACTGCAAACTGTCTTCTGCGTTTTTTTTACGGACAAGGTTCTGTGCAATTTACGTTTACGTCTTGATTTCATTTACAACTGCAAACTGTCTTCTGCGCTTTTACGAACAAGGTTCTGTGCAGTTTACGTTTACGTCTTGATTTCATTTAGACGCAAACTGAGTTTAGACGTAAATCTGCGTTTAGACGTAAATCTGCGTTTAGACGTAAAACTGCGTTCAGACGTAAATCTGAGTTTAGACGTAAATCTGCGTTTAGACGTAAATCTGCGTTTAGACGTAAATCTGCGTTTAGACGTAAAACTGTGTTTAGACGTAAATCTGCGTTTAGACGTAAAACTGCGTTTAGACGTAAATCTGAGTTTAGACGTAAATCTGCGTTTAGACGCAAACAGTGCTTAGACGCAAAACTGCGCTTAGACGCAAACTGTGTTTAGACGCAAACTGCGCTTAGACGCAATCTGCGCTTAGACGCAAACTGCACTTAGATACAAACTGAGAATTAGCTTTTGCATCATAATAGTTTTTATTGAACGAACGCAGCTTTTGGTTTTAATCGATGTAAGATTTCCGCTGCACTAATTCACCCCCCCCCCCTCTTAGTGCTCTCGATCCTAACATATTAAAGACAGTTCGTAAATATAATAAATGACTCTTTGAGGAGGGACTATATATCAAAATATCATCAAGGAAAACCAGAACAAACTTACGAAGATGAGCCCGAAATATATCATTCATTGGTTAACTCAAAAGGCATTACTAGAAATTTATAGTGACCGTTATATGTCTTGAAGGCAGTTTTTTAAATATCACCTTCATGTACTCTGATTTAATGATAGCCCGATCTTAGGTCCAATTTAGTGAAAACTTGGGTTCCTCCCAATTCATCCAACAGTTCATCCACCACCGGAATAGGATATTTATCTTTCACCATAATGTTGTTGGGTGCTATGTAGTTCAAACGCATCTGCCATAAGCCATCCTTCTTTCTAACTAGTAAGACTATGGAGGAATATGGGCTAACACTAGCTTTTATAACTCTTGTTTTTAGCATCTCTTTGACAATCTTCTCTATCTCTACCTTTTGGAAATGTGGATATCTATAGGGTCGGATGTTGGTCGGTGCTTTCCAAAGTAATATTGGAATTCGATGATCATGATGTCGAAGAGGTGGAAGTCCTTGTGGCTCTGCAAACACATATGCAAACTCTTTGAGCAATGATTATATATTTTCAGTTGGGATGTGCACTATCGTTTCCTTTTCAATGTTCTGCAATTGTATCAAGAATCTGGTGTGTCTTCCGAAGAACCCTCTCCATCCGAAGGCTAGTGACAGTTGTGACCATACTTCGTCTTCCCTTTAGGATCATCTGCTTTCCATTAATAAAAAAACTTCATAATTAGTTTAGAAAAATTTTAGGAAATATCACCCAGGGCTGATAGTCATTCAATTCCAAGAACTACTTCATAGTCTTCTAAGGGTAGTAAAAAAAAATCCACAAGCAATTCTTGGCCCTACATAGTCAGTTTTATCTTTGAGCACTTGCTATAACGGGTTAGAATCCATCTATCAACGACCTTTACTTCAAATTTATCACAACCTTCAATGTGGTTCAATATAGTAAGCTTATCAGGCTGTAACTTTACTATCCATAAAATTGTCAGTGCTACCAGTATCAATCAAAACAGTAACGGGCTGATGCTTCAAAGTTCCTCCAACTTTCATAGTTTGTGGGTTAGAGTAGCCGACCAATGCATGCACTATATGTGTGATAGGTTCAATATCT